>NW_027202564.1:0-203773 GCF_024711535.1 Dipodomys merriami | reverse complement strand
ACATAATTGGCATGAAAAACAATTAACTGTACATCTTCTTTCTTGAATGAGTGATATTTTAAACATTGTCTTTTATTCAAATGAATACTTAAGTTTACATTTCAAAATAAATGCAATTTTATCTCCTTTCAGAACAAGTACTTACCCTGCAATTAAATGTACTAGCATATTCAAGTATTTAAAAGCTAAATTTTCTATGTTTGATATGTAACTCTACATATTCAGAACTACATGACTTTTTATTCATAAATGGCTAAACTCAGATTTTTGCTTCATCAATATAAATTGTTTCATGAGGTTGTAGTGAAGGCTCCAGTAACCAGAGTGGTCAAAACCATTTCCTGAATTCTAAATTTTAAATCTAATCATTTTAAGCCTTTGATTATATCATTTATTGTCTCTTCAGAGCAATTAAGCTAAAATAAATACTACTTTTTAAACATTTCACTCACATTGTAAATAATATTAACATAGGTAAAAAATACACTAATTATTTCAGACTCACCATATTTGGTGATCTTAGTGTGAATAATGAAGAGAGTAGAAGGACTTTATACTCAATAAATATTTTTGGTTAAATTAAATCATATATCTGGATTTCTAATTTGAAGGTTAAACACATGGAAACAGGAAAACAGTAAAAAAATAATTACTTTGGGATCATTTTTCTTCTTAAAATTATGAAGCAAAAATATCTCTAAGAAATATATTTTTCAATAAAATGTTTCAACCCTTAGTAAAGTGCATTATACTTTAATATGAAGTTTTTCTCAAAATAGAAATTTTGCACTAATCTAATGTATGTATTTATACACAAAATGCTGTGACTTCTAGTCTTGTTATGTGATTTTATGTATATTTTTAGTTGTGACATGATTCCTACTTACATTTATTACAAACATCTGTAAGTATACAAATCATGCCTATACACACTATTTTACATAAGATAATATTCAAACAAAATTATCTTTTTGCCTGTTTCCAACAGGGAAGGATGATGTGCTGAAGTATATTAAATGAAAGCACTCTAATGAAGAGTCTTTATGGAACGGAAATTTGCAACATGAGAATAGAATCATGAGCATTTTCTACTTGGCTGAAAAGGAATTCTTGCTTCTACTTTCTTACCTTTTAATCACACAAGGAAAGCCACAAAATTTGAAGTTCATATGAAGGAATTGCATTCCTAAATGATGTGGCAACCCTGCTCAAAAGTTTGATCTTTTCACTAGTTTTTTGTCCTTGCTGGCTGATCTATTTCTGTATCATATCTTTCATATTATTAAGCATATTAGTAATTCAGCTGTGAGTACATTGAAAGAGAGTCCTGAAAATCACAACTATTGCTGTGTAATAATCAGAAGAGAGGAAAAAGATTATAATAATCTCCAATACCTCCCTTTGGCCTTCAATATACCAATTAATTACCAAAACAATCCTGTAAGATGTTAGTTTATTTTTTCTTTTTAATTAGAGATTAAGCAAGTGCTTTTAGCAGTTAAAAGTGATGACAGTGGTATCAGAGCCTGATATGAGCACCTTCTCCATAGCAAGTAATGCTCTATGGACTGTAAATATGGAAGATACACTAAAATTCTCTCTCTCTACACACACACACACACAAACACACACACACACACAGAGCTGCCACCAGACACATCAGAGATCAGTTCCATTCATTTGTAATAATAGTTGATTGATGTTTGCTCTATTGCTTTATCTTGGCTTCAAAATCTTGCCTGGACCTTAATCTTTCTCTGAGATCAAGTCCCTAGATCTTAGTATACTCTGTCTGTATATTCATAATATGTTCCTGGCTGCTTCAGGCCAATTCACAATACCCTGAATACAGGATCCTCAAACTTGACATCAAAGCAAACTCCATGAATTTATACTACTATTCCAAAATACTAAAATTTATTGGATCTAGAAATGAAAAAAAGACATAACTTGTTACTTTAGTAGCAATTGACATCATGCAAGTAGAAGAATATTGATCAGGACCTGAGGTAAGAGAAATTGGACTATGTCTAAAATGTAGAATACAGGATCTGTATTACAGATACAAAATCTTGTTCAATAGGCTCATGAATTGAAACCTTGTAATCTTATATTGGAAGCAAAATTTACATATACAATTTTCCAGTTATTTTGCTTACATATCACTTCTGATCACATATCCTCTTATGAATGTTTATCATATCTTTGAATAAATCACACGATTTGCGTGTACTTATCATCTTAAGGAAAGACAGTCTGATTTTATATCTTTCCTTATTTTTTGCTTCCCTGTTTGCTGAAAAAAATGTATCCCTGGAAACAGGGTACTGACAGCAAATCTGGGTGTAATTTTCATTTTTTAAATTTCAAATATAATATAAACTTTGTTATGGCTAGCCATTTTCTAACAATGAGTGATATTCATGAGCACTAATATTTTGGTGCCTTTAAATAAATTGAGACGATGTTCTGGTACCTCTTGGTTCTAATTGACTTAATCATTGGATCCTTCATGTACAAACATTTGCATTGTACTTTTTAATTTTTATATATAAAATAGTCCCCAAAGTTTTACTTTAAAGTGATAATGGGAGGGTGTCTTCATGTTCAAAACTTTATATTTATTTCAATTAAAGTACTGAAAACACATGATGTTCACTGGAGCAATATGATGAGAAACATGAGAAAGATGAGAGACATATTTCTAGAAAAATATGAGAACATATTTCTAAAGAGAATGGATATATTGATTAAAACATAGAAAAGAGTAAAATATGTTTCATGCTTGAGACTGCGTAAATTACATATGAATGTAGCTCAAGATGCGACGGAGAGATGAATTCATATTTATATTACTGAGAATTACATCACAATATAAGAAATATATGTATTTTAAGGAATTGGTCATTCAAAGCCCTAGATACCTAATGGATTAAGAATGGAATTGAAAATTGCAGATGAAAACAAACCAATATGCAGGTATTATGATTTTATAATACTAATATGAAATAACTGAAGCTTTTGTCTTCTGAAAAAGAATGGTTAGCCTGTAATTTCAATGTAAGGAATCAGTTGTAATGAGTCTAAAATCTTTTCCTCCAAGATATTCAAGAGTACTATACTCATCCTTTAAAGAGTAAATAAGTAATTATTTTCCTTAGTTTTGCTTAATATTAATTTACTTGTAGCAAAAGGTTAAAATGTCTGCTCTCTTTCTTTCAATGTAATAACATACATTTCATATTATTACTGTCTCTTCATAGAAGCCTGAAATCACTATTTCAAAGTAACACAAACAGAAACACAAAAATAACCGGATACAACCATCACAAATCCTAAATTATGTGAAAAAAGCCACAATATCAAAAATAAACCTGAGGAAGTGGAAAAACAATGGCAGAATAACAACACAAAATTACCCTAGCTCTAGCTAATGAAACAGAGATTTAGAGTCCTAGCAGGTACTCCACTTCTAGCAGGTCAAACCAAGTCAGGTATAATTATATATAGATGTATAATTCAAAAGAAGATTTTTATACTGTTTTCACAAGGAAACAGAAATCTATGATAAGTTACCTAGCCAGGCAGGTGACTGCTGTGAAAAAAAAGCACAGCTGCACTGTGGAAATAAAAGGGCCACATGGGAAAAAAGCAGGAACAGAGACAGCCACATCCAAACACAGACACAATTCACCTTACCACTGGACAGTTCGAACTGTCTTTGGAACCACAAGTATTAACATGACAACATTTCACCACAAATGATCTCTAATCCTATACTTAACGGTCTAGACAAAAACCTAAGTCTAGAAAAACAAATCACAACAGAAGACCAAACCAACACCTGGCAAATCAACCAAGAACATAGAGAGTCACCTGTTAAGATCATAGATCCCCCAAATGAAAGCCAATAAATCCTCCAAATGGACAAAACAAATCAGAAAAATACAAGAAAACTGATGCCAAGGTAGTATACTTCACACAGGAAATGACCAGACATTAGAACAGACAGTTAAGGACCTAGAAGATAGTATTCAAAATACATTAAAAGTAATGCTGAAAAATGTGATTAATGAAAAGATACAAAACCTCCACAAGGAAATTTGTGAACAAGATGAGACCAACCAAAGATTAGCAAAATAATTCATGTAGACTACAAACAGAAAGATAAATAAATTCTGAGAAGGCAAAGGAGTCCAAGGAAAAAAAATAGATACCTAGTTAAAAGGTATGAGAGAAGATACAGCTAAAAAACCAACCCCTCCAGTGCCCCTACCCAAAGAAAAGATGTAAACAAAGTCCACACAAGACCTAAAACAAAGCTTTAATAAAGATAGAAGCCCTAAAAATGACCAATTAGGAGACAGAGAAATCCAAAACAAAATAGAAAGTCTCTACAGCGAAAAGATGACATAGAAGATAATGTTGGGCGTCAAAGACAGACTAGGTCTAATAGAAAAGAGGAGATAATCATTTAGAACAAATCCAAGAAATAAGAAACGGTCTTGCTGGAAGTTCCAGATTCAGTTAGAAGATCAAACTTGGGGGAGATAGGTATCAAGAAGGAGAAGAGCAGGAAACAAAATGGATGGGAAACATATTACAGAATTCAAGCAGAGAACATGCCAAACATCCAAAGAGATAGGCTCATTCAGAGAAGAGAAGCCTTTAGAAAACTAGAGAATACCAGAACAGAACAACCCACCACCACATCATAATCCATTAGAGGATCATAAGAGATCAAGGAAAGGATTCTTAAAGCTGCTAGGAGAAAAGACTGATTGTTTATAAAGGATATACATTCAGAATAAATAATGATTTCTTAGCCGATATGGTAAAAAGGAGAGCCTGGCATGATATATGGCAAACGTTAAAGGCAAACAACTACCAACCGTGAATATTGTCCCAAGCAAATCTCTCCTTTACATTTAAAGGATATATAAAAAATATTTCATGACAAAGAGAACTTGAAACAATTTATCTCCACCAAATCGGCAAGATTGAAATTAATCAAATATATCCTACATAGAGAAGGTCAAGAAGAACAGCAACTGGTTATATAAAATGCTCCCTACCAGAGAAAAAAGTAAATATAATAAGAATAGATGAGGCACAGCTCCTAACAGCAGGTGTATGAAATAGCAGGAATTATTAGATATTTCCCAGCCTCAACTCTCAACATCAATGGACATAAATTTCCGATTAGAAAACACAGATTAGGGGCTGGGAAGGTGGCTCAGTGGTAGAGTGCTTGCCTTGCATGCCTGAGGCCCTGGGTTCGATTCCCCAACACCACATAAGCAGAAGAAAAAAAGTCAGAAGTGGTGCTGTGGCTCAAGTGGTAGAGCACTAGCCTTGAACTGAAGAGCTGAGGGACAGCGCCCAGGCCCAGAGTTCAGGCCCCACAACTGGACTCCCCCCCCAAAAAAAGAAAACACAGATTAGATAGTAGTTTCAAAAAACAAGACACATCCATCCAGTTTCCACTAGAGATACATTTCATTGACAAAAACAAACACATACTCAAACTGAAAGGCTGGAAGGAAAATTTTCAAGCAAATGGACAGCATAAACAGGCCACAGTAGAATTACTAACATAAAATAATATAGAATTCAAATTAAAATTAGTAGGAAGAGACATTACATATTGATAAAGGCAGCTCTCCATTAGGAGGATATATCAAGTTTAATATCATTGCCCTGAATCCTGGAGCACCCCACATCATCAACCAAATACTACATAACCTTTAAACACATCTCAACCCATCATTGTCATGCATGGATTGGTTATTCAAGAGAAACTCAACCAAGAAACTGAAGACCTAAATAATTGCATTGACCACCTAGCCCTAAGAGACATCTACAGAATATACACTCAGTGTCAGTATATACATTCTTTGCAGCAGGTCATGGAAGATTCTCCAAAATACAACCTATCCTATGTCACACAGAAATTCTGTCCAAATTGAAAGAAAAATTAATTGAATTCCCATACTTTGTCAGACCACAGCAGAATAAACTTACAATTAAACAGCTAAAGCAAAAATAATTGTCAAACCCATGAAGACTGAACAACATATTGCTGAATGACCAGTAGGACACTGAAGAGATTAGCATAGAAATCTGAAAGTTTCTGGAATTAAAAAAAAATGAACACACAAAATACCAGCTCCTCTGGGACATATTAAATGCAGTACTTACAGAAAAATTTATAGCTTTGAATGCCTACATCAAGCAATTGGGGAAATCTCAAATCAGTATTTTTGTTATTTACCTAAAGCTCTTTGAAGAGAGGAACAAGTCCAAACCTAAGTGGGCGGAAACAAATGAAAAAATTAAGTCAGAAATAACTAAATAAAGACAAAATAAAACATAGAAAGATCAACAAAACAGAGCTGGTCCTTTCAATAAATTAACAGACTTGACAGACCCTTACCAAATCTGACTTAAAAGAGACCTTATATAGATAGAAAGATAAGTAAAAACACACAGATTGGGAGAAGGTCTTTAGCTGCTCTACAACATACAATGACCTCAATCTCAAATATTCTTAGAGCTCCAAAAGTTAACCCCCCAAAAAAACAAATCCTCATAGAAACAACAACCCTCATAATATAAGTGGGCTTAAGATTTAAGGAGAGACCTCTCTGAAGAAGAAATATGAATGGCCAATAGATACATGAAAAAATATGCAACATTTCTGGCCATAAAAGAAATGCAAATCAAAGCAAAATTGAGATTCCACCTCACCCCAGTTTGATTGACCATTACGAAGAAAACTAATAATATCAGATGCTGGGCTGGTGGGGATATGGCCAAAAAGGAACATTACTACACTCACTATTGGTGGAAATGTAAACTTGTTCAAATACTCTGTAAAAAAAGTATAAAGGTTCCTCACTAGAGCTCCCCGATGACCCAGCAATGATGGATCAAGAAAATGTCATATATATTCACAAGAAAATTCTATGCTTTCATCAGAATGAATGAAATTGCCCCATTTGTAAGGAAATGAAATCATTTGGAAACATAATAATTCAACCAAGCCAGACCCAAAGAATCATAGGCTACATATTTTGACTCATTTGGAAAAACTAGTATATGTCTAGGATATTCCCAATAGCTCAATAGCAATATGCATATCACCATAAAATGATGCTTATCGAAATGAGCTCCAAGAAATGGATACAAGATGATTGTATAGTGAACTGTTTTTAGTTATTTCTATTTAGTTTTTACCCTTTGGTTTATTCCCTGTAGTTACTGTTTTTGATTTGTTTACCCTTTGTCTTATACATAAGTTAATCTGATTTGGGGAAGGGAAGGGAAATCACAGAAATGGTCGACAAAGATTAACCAAAGCAACAGTGATATTCACTAGACGCTATGTTAGAAATAAGCTTTACAATTTTGTGGGAGTGGGATGTCAGGGTTGGGGGAAGCACGAAAAAATAAGGAAGGGGTAACACTGTTAAAAATGTACTCATTACTTATGTAACTGTAACCCATCTCTCTGTATATCACCTTCATAATAAAAAAACAAAACAAAAAGAGAACTCATCCAAATACAGAAAATCAGAGACAAAAATGAGACAACACAACAGATATAAGCAAAATTGAGAAGTTATAAGAGAGTACTTTGAAAATCTTACATCAATCACCTGGAGAATCTTGGAGAAATTGATGCTTTCCTATACTGGATCTGAAGCAAGAAGTAACACATAAGAAGAAATGAAAATGAAATGTCAGTAAACCACTTCCCATTCCAGAAAAATCTAGGCCTCAATGAATTTACCATGAAATTAAGGCCTGCAAAGAACTTACAATACACAGATGTAACTCTTCAATGGATAGAAAGGGAAATGGAATTATCAAACACATTCTATGAAGCTAGAATTAGACTCTTCCTCAAATCACATAGGGACTCACCAAAGAAAGAGAACTATGAACCCAACTCTTTGATAAGCAATTATGCAGAACTTCTTAATAAAATTCTCACCAACTAATTTCAGCAACTAACAAAAAATAATATTGTATGATCAAATAGGATTCACCCTAGGATACAATTGGATTGAATATTCTTGTCAATAATCATAATACAAACCATCAGCAGAAGCAGGGACAAGAAACACATGATCGTCTATAGGGATGTAGTAATAGCTTTTAACAAGCTCCAATACCCCTTTATGATTTAAAGGTCTGAGAAGCTAGGAATGCATGGAACATTCCTCAATATAATACGCACACACACTCACACACACACACTTACACACACACATATATGACACACACACACACACATATATATATGAAACACATATCACACACACACACACACACACACACACACACACACACACACACACACACACACACACACACACACATATATATGACAGAGATAATTAGCATTTACCTAACCGTGGAAGCACGGAGACATTAACATCAGGAATGAGACAAGGATGTCCACTCTCTGCACTACTCTTCAATATGGTAGTGGACTTTCTAGCAAGAGCAATAGGCAAGAGAAAAACATAAAGAGGATCCAAATAGGGCAGAAGTAAAACTATCCCTTTTTTACAGATGAAATGTTCCTGTATTTAAAGGACTCTATAGCTTCCTCCTCCAAGTTACTAAAGGTGACACTAGCCTTCAGGAAAGCATCAGGGTATAAAACCACAAGAGTCAGTAGTTTTTCTGTGTTACCAACAATGGGAAGATCCAGGCTGAAATCCAAAAAACAACCTCATATGTATTAGTTTCAAAATCAAATCAAATCTAAACTAAACAAAACAACAACAGGAATTAATTAATTTAATTAAAAATGTGAAGGACCTCTACTGTGAAAACTTTAAAAATCTAAAAAGGGAAATTGAAGGAGACTCAAGGAAATGGAAAATCTTTTAATGCTCCTGGTTGGAAGAATTTACATGAAGAAACTGCAATACTGCCCCCAAACTCATCAAAATCCCAACTATATAGTTCAATACAATAAAGAAAGCAATCCAAATTTAATACGGAATTACAAAATTACAGATGAAACAGAAGGCTTAGAAATGAACTCATGGGCCTATAGTGGTCTTACACACACACACAGAGAGAGAGAGAGAGAGAGAGAGAGAGAGAGAGAGAGAGAGAGAGAGAGAGAGAGAGAGAGAGAGAGAGAGAGAGAGAGAGAGAGAGAGAGAGAGGAATTCTATTCACCCATCAGAAAGGATGACTTTTCACCAGTATTAAGGAAAATGAAAGGCTTGGTAAAATTATACTAAGAGCAAAAAGAACGGAATGCAGACTCAGAGCAATATAAGTTTCATGGATTCATTCATTTATGGTAGCTAGAAGGTGCCTACAAATCTACAAATAAACAAGACTGATTCTATCTCGTCCCAGTTAGAATGGCCATTATCAAGAAAGCTAACAATAGCAAATGTTGACATGGATGTAGCCAATTGGGAACTCTATTACACTGTTGGTGGGAAATTACACTTGTTCATCCACTGTGGAATGCAATACAGAGTTTCCTGAAAAGACTAAATATAGATCTCCCTTAAGACCCAGTAATTCCCCTCATCAGCAGTAATTCAATAAATAACAAACAATCTCACATGAAAGCTACCTGCATAACACAGGCCCAGAGTTCAAGGACTTGCAAAACGTTACCACTGCTGTTATTTGTTTCTTCAAATATGAACTTTTGACATGAGAAACCAAATCATTCTATTTGCAGTAGCTAGGATAGGACTTAAATGTTGTGGGTGATAAAAAGGCTTCTTTGTTGAATGTTAGGAAAAGAGGTAGGCAGTCCAAGAAAAGGGAGATTTTTTTGTTGTTAGTCTGAAGGGCTTGAAGTCTGGGCTTGGGCACTGTCCCTGAGCTCTTCAACTCAAGGTGAGTTCTCTACCTCTTGAGCCACAGTGCAACTTCTGGTTTTCCTGTGGTTAAATGGAGATACGAGTCTCAGGGACTTTCCTGCCCAGGGGGCTTTGAACCACAGTCCTCAGCTTCCTGAGTAGCTAGGATTACAGTTGTGAGCCACTGGCACCAGGATAAAAATGAGGGAATTTTAGAAAAGAAAATCCACCTCTTCACCTGTGTCTAAACCTCAGATATCACTATTAGAACACTTCATCCTCAACTCATTTCATCAGATATTTGTAAAGTTTCTCTTTCCCTTTATGTAGGAATACTGCAGTCAATATCAACTCAGCTGTGGGACTGGATCAATTGTATGTTAATTGCTAGCACCTAAATCAAGAACTGTTACATCAAAACAAATGAACCCCTCATTTGGAATAATTGTTTTCTCTTTTTATTACAAATCTGTGCTTTATTAATTCCTAATGTGATACTGGACCTCCTAACAGACTGATGATATTTTCTTTCTCTTCAGCAATTGTCCTTCTCCCACATGTGGTCAAATATTTAAGATTTCAAAGATTTCCATTGATAATTCATTAAGTTGACCTCTAAGATAATGTGCATTTCTGGAATTTGGTCTGCTGTCTTGTCCTTACATGCACAGGCTTTCTATGATTTATTTGTTCTACAAGCAATTCTACTTTCCAATCTTTGTGTGATCAATTTTAGTCCCTCTCATCAGTCTTTCTGACCCTCTCTCTGGAGTCTCATTTGAGTCTGTCTCATAAAAAATATATTATCAACTAAATGACTCTCAACTTCTGTTTCTGGCCTGACTGCATGTAGTCTGTGATAGCAGCCCTGACTGGCTGTGCTTACTGGAGTGTTTTTTGTTTGTTTTGTTTTGTTTTGTTTTGTTTTTAGAAGTCTAGGATCACTATTGAAGGTAGTAGCTTTTCTGAGCCTTTGTGATCCCCTGGCTTAGAGTCAATGGGTTTTTCTACTAAAGATAAAAAGAACAGGTGACTAAATTTCTGTTTAAATTGTCTTAAAATGAGGCAATCTGGCATCCTTGCAAAGCCATAAAAAATCCTCTATAACCAATTACAGAAATGTTATATCAAGATGGCTTGTTAAGATGACTGTTCATTGGAAATGTTCATCTCCAAGTCACCACCATACAACTGATCACATTCCTGGGAACAGACTTTTGGAAGAAAGGTTCCCCTTCCTTCCTTATCTTATTATAGATCAAACCATAATATTCTGCATTTGTGGTCAGCCTGGAGCACTTTTTCCCAAGAATATTCTGTAGTGTAAAAGAGGACCAACTATCAAAATAAAGGTGAAAATACTTGTCTACTACAGAATGATTTATTGTGCTTATATCTATTGTTATTTTAACAAAAAATCTATTGTTATTTTCATTACTTCAAACACATAGATAATTTATATTGGGATTAGACAAGTGGCAAAGGATTAATAGAATAAAGATTCCATTTACTTTCATATATCCAATATAATACACTTAACCCCTTATGAAAAATTAAATCCAACTGTAGAAACAATGTCAAAAATATAAAATAAGCCTTAATATGAATAATCTGGCACACATAAACCATCATCTACTCAGAAATGCAGTCTCTCTATAGATATTTATTTGGTGCAGAAAAATAATTAATGTATATGACTTTTATGTATCATCTGAAATACTCCTCGTGTATATAATTGTATATAATTTTATATACAATTTTATATATAATTTTATAAATTCCTAGACAGGAATTTAACGTGCATGTAGAAATCAAATTTCCACATTTTATGCTAGATGAGAGGAGTCATACTCTCTTGTACTGTGTGGTGTGAATTTTACCACAGTGCTGAACCCTTCCACTTAATACCAAAAGTCATTTGCAATAATTTATTATTTGATGTTAAGATGAGTGCTAATTGTAGAATACACTTAGAATTATTACATTAATTCACAGAATAGAAAAGTAATGATATATTATTTGTTTAAATTCCAATGCTTCTCAATTTTACAATTCATGAACTATATTATTAAAATTAGATTCACTTTCTTCTTTTCTATAGCTGCTAAAAGTAAAATTATATATTAAGGATTCAACATTAAGAAATCAATAATAAGTAAATTATTAAAATGATATAGTACTAAACTGTGATTTAAATTACAGTTCTAACAAATTGTGATGTAAACAACTGTTAATAGAATTATAGTTAATATTTTTAAACTTACCAGCTTGTTATTTGTTTCCTAATTGTGTCATTTGTTATTTTTGGTCCAAGTTGTGTCTTCATCTTTATTGTTTAGTTTTCTATTTTATCTCTATTGGTTTGCTGATTAGTTACTGATATGAGGCTGAAAATCTGTATGCTAGTTAATTACTTCCTATGTTAAAGTAAAATTTCTGCTCTCCACATCTGTTCTACTCTTAGTATAGTATTTTCCCCAGTCCCATATCCTGTATTGCTGCTCTCATGTATTTTATTTTAGTTTATTTTTATTGTGAAAATATCGTACAGAGGGATTACAATTACATGGGCAAGATAATGAATAAATTTCTTATCAAGCATTGTTGCCTCCTCCTTTGTTTCCCCTTCTCATCCATTCTTTATTTTATTTTTTTTATTTAAATTTTACTGTCAAGGTAATGTACAGAGGGATTATAGTTACCTAAATAAGGTAATGAATTTATTTCTTTTCTAATTTGTTATCCCTTCCCCCATTTTTCTCCTTCTTCCCTCCCAACAGCCCCTCCAAGATTATTTCCAACATATTGTCTTCTCTCCCTTGTCCTTTGTCTCACCATTTTTCCCTTTCCCTAACCTAGTTCATATCAACATATTTACAATAACCAGGGTTATTCAAAATCAAATACAGTGACTAAATATTAAATATTAATCAAATGTTAATCAAAACCAAATACAGCGACTACAGAGGATAAACTATAGGTGGGGAAAACACAAAAGGATAAAAAGAAATCATGCAGTACATTAAGAACAACAACAACAAAAAACATGTCTTGGAGTTCATTTCACTTGGAATCATCTTATACGGTCATATGTACATAGCTAGAGGGCTATTCTGCTCATCTACTAAGATTATCCTTGATGTACACAATCATGCTCCTCTATTACCCAGTAATCTCACTTCTGGGCATTTAACCATGTGGCCACAAGCAATGCCACAGTAAAGCTACCAGCACAATTATGTTTATCACAGTATTATTTACCATAGATAAGATATGGAATCAATCTAGAGGCCCCTCAGTAGATGAATGGATCAAGAAAATCTCTCTCTCTCTCTCTCACACACACACACACACACACACACACACACACACACACACTCACGGAATACTATGCTTTCATCAGAAAGAATGATACCACCTCATTTGTAAGGAAATGGAAGTTCTTGAAAAAAAATTATATTAAGTAAGCCAGACTTAAAAAAATATAGGTCCCAGAGTTTCCCTTATTTGTAATAATTAGTTTACACCAAGGATAATCTCATGTATTTTAATTTGACATTTTGTCCTATGTTGAGCATACAAAATTATTGCTGTATTGTTTGTTATTATTTCTGCAAACAGGGAGGTATATTTAAAGAATTATGTTTCTCTTATCCATTACTGGAGGAAGAACACCCAAAAGAGCAACCCCTATAAGGAATAACAACTCCTACTTATTTAGCTTCATTCCTATGTAAGGCCAGTGTTGTCCCCTGTATCCTCATGTTGTAAATTACAAATCTATAGCGGTTCATCCTGTATCTCTACTATTTTCTACATTATGACCTAAATGCCCCAGCAATTCTACTTTAAAAAATTCTCTCTTAATGTTTGAGGTGTGTGTGTGTGTGTGTGTGTGTGTGTGTATGTGTGTGTGTGTGTGTGTGTGTGTGTGTGTGTGTGTGTGTGTTACAAAAATCAGAAGACAACATTTTACCTCATTTAGAATACATCATTCAAGTCATTATAGGTTGTGGATAATGGGAGAAGTCTCGTTTTAAGGATGAAACATAAAAATATATTTGTGCATGCACCACAGTTTATTAGTCTGTAGTTGAACACTTAACTTCAATTTATATCTTGGCTTTTGTGAATAATGTGAATAACAATGAAATACAGATATATATATACAAGTTACTCAGAGAGAAATAATCACATGATTGGTGGATCAGATGATATTTCAACTTTGGATTTCTTTAGAAAACTGCATACTACTTTCTACAAGGAGAATACTAACCTGTATTTTGACCAAGAGTGTAGAAAGTTTCCCTTTCTCCACACTCTCATCAGCCAACATTATTACCTTTTGAGTTTTTTAAAAGGGCAGGTTTTTACTGTGTGCAGGACCCAAGATGACCTCAGACCCAAATCCTTTTACTCCTACCTCCTAAACGCTTCGAATTACAAGCCTTTACCACCACACCTGGTTCTTTTGATTTTTTTTGATGAGGTTTATAATAGTTATGAAGTAGTATCATAGTAATTTTGAATTGCATTTCTCTAATGACTTCTGTTTACAAAGCATTAAGCCATCATAGAAGTGGTATTAAACACAACTTGTAAACCCACTGGCAATTTTCTTTGGGCCTGGCTGACTTCACTTAATATAATTTTTTACAAGTCTTTCCATTTCCTAACAAATGGGGCAATGTCATTCTTTCTGATGGAGGCATAGAATTCCATTGTGTATATATACCACATATTCTTGATCCATTCATCTAGAAGGGACATCTAAGTTGGTTCCATATCTTAGCTATCATAAATAATGCTGCAATAAACATAGTTGTGATAGTAGTTTTAGTATGGTCTTGTTTGTGGTCATTTAGGTAAATTCCCAAAAGTGGGATTGCTGGGTCAAAGGGGAGCTTTATGGGGAATCTTTTGAGGAACCTCCATAATGCTTTCCAAAGTGGTTGAACACGTTTACATTCCCACCAACAATGCTGTATGGTTCCCTTGTGGCCACATCCCCTCCAGCTTCTGTTGTAAAAATATGGAACACTCCACGAATTTGCATGTCATCCTTGTGCAGGTGCCATGCTAATCTTCTCTGTATCGTTCCAATGTTAGTGTATGTGATGCTGAATTGAGCACAGAATATTTTTTTTTTGTTAAATAAAATGTATTTGTATTACAAATATTTCATTCATCTCTCCAGCCATGGTAAAACCAAACCACCTCCATGCCAAATAGCTCCTGAAGTAATTATTTAGGAATAGAAGTTATCACAATTGTATAAAAATATCTACCCACCACTCTAGAAATTAAATCTGAACTTATAAAGGATTGGGATTAATAATTATCTTTTCCTATGTTGCCAGGAATAGGTGGTGAATATTTTCTTTTTTTTTTAATTGTATTTTATTTTATTTGAGAACATACTGTATAGGGGGGCTACAATTACATGGGCAGGATAATGCATACATTTCTTACCAAGCATTGCAGCCTCCTCCTTTGTTTACCCTTCACTTGCACAGAATATTTTTTATATCTAAAGTGCAATTGATTTTTTTAAACTGCACAATTGAAAAAAAAGGAAGTTCAAAAGAATTGTCGTGAAATTTTACAACCATATTTTTCTTTTTTTCTTTTTTTATTTTTATTTTTATTTTCTGTGAACATACTGTACAGAGGGGTTACAATTACATGGGCAAGATAATGAGTACATTTCTTATCAAGCATTGCAGCCTCTTCCTTTGTTGACTCTTCACATCTCTTCCCAGCCTCCTCCCCCGGCTCCTCCCCCCCCCCCCCACCAAAGTTGTAAAGTTCGTTTTCGACATGACAACTTGTACTTCTCATTGTTGCAACGGGTCCACCTGTATCCTTAAACGACTTCTTTTTCCCCATCTCCTCCACAGATTATACCGACATCAAATATAGTGAAAGCAGGGGTTATACTGTGAGGGAGGGACATACAAAGCAACAAAGAAATAATCTTATAAATGCGTTAGAAACAAATGCATGAAAGAAAAAAAACATTTAAATGCATATCTAAGGGTTAATTTTCTTAACATCACATTATCTGAATCTTTTTTGCTTGACTTATACATATACTATATATTGCAAATAAGGGAAACCATGGGACCTATGTTTCTTTGGGCCTGGCTTACTTCACTTAATATAATTTTTTCCAAGTTTTTCCATTTCCTAACAAATGGGGCAATGTCATTCTTTCTGATGGAGGCACAAAATTCCATTGTGTATATATACCACATTTTCTTGATCCATTCATCTACTGAGGGGCACTGGTTCCATATCTTGGCTATGGTAAATAATGCTGCAATAAACATAGTTGTGCTGGTAGCTTTAGTGTGGTCTTGTTTGTAAGCATTTGGGTAAATGACCAAAAGTGGGATTGCTGGATCATAGGGGAGCTCTATGTGAAGTATTTTGAGGAACCTCCATACTGCTTTCCAAAGTGATTGACCAAGTTTACACTCCCAGCAACAATGAAGTAAGGTTCCCGTCTGTCCACATCCCCTCCAGCATCTGTTGTTATTAGATATTAGAGTTCTTGATTTTTGCCATTCTAACTGGGGTGAGGTGGTACCTTAATGTTGTTTTGATTTGCATTTCTTTTATGACTAGGGAGGTTGAGCATTTCTTCATGTGTCTATTGGAAAGAAGGATTCTTTCTTCTTCAGAGAAGTTTCTCTTTAAGTCTTTAGCCAACTTATTTCTTGGGCAGTTGTAGAACCATACATTTCTTACATAAGCACACATTTAAGAATAAAGTCAAAATGACATGTCAAAAACAAAATAATTCCAGATGTTTGTTATTCAAGAAATGTATAGGAGGAGGAATTCAACTATTCTGTACAAGGCACCTGTCATAATGAACACTGCAGCAAGTGTTAAGGTTTGTTAAAAGTTTTAATGTTTTAAATATATTTAATTTTGGGAATTTGTTTATAAATGCCAAAATTAGGACTGTTTGGCAGGTATAAAACTTTTCTATAAAGTATTTAAGATTTATAGTAACAGACATATACTACTAAGTATGTGCATTTCAGAGTTTAGGGAAATTTTATTAATGAGAAGTCACAAAGTTTTTGTGTAAAGAAGCAGAATAAAGAGTTCACACTTTGTTTACTACACAGTTTCTGTTAAAACTTTAGGGCTTCCTTAGTTTATATGTTAATGAGGAAAAATGATGATATAAGCCATAAACAAATAATGAGATATGCCATAAATAGTAATCTTAGTGGGTAACTTTAAAGACTGCTCATATTCTATAAAACTCTTGTTGAACTTCACAACCTTAGTCAGTGTTAAATGTACATGATTATGAGAAAATAGTAAAACCGAATATGTAGCATATTTCAAATAGTTAAAACACATGTTTTTAATTTTATTAATTAATATTTAATTATTGGTTTTCTTTATTTGTAACATTGTTTTACTTGTTGACATATAGTACAACTTTTTTTTGGGGGGGTATCCAGTCATGGGGCCTGAACTCTGGGCCTGGACCCTGTCCCTCAACTTTTCAGCTCAAGGCTAGTGCTCTGCCACTTGAGCCCCAGCGCCACTTCTGGCATTTTTCTTTTTGCTTATGTGGTGCTGAGGAATCGAACCCAGGGCCTCAGGCATGCAAGGCAAACGTTCTACCACTGAGCCACCTTCCCAGCCCTTGTACAACCTTTTGTAAGTCATCATTAGGAGGTACTTTGAGAAGGTTACTTGGATGGCCAAACCAATTTTTATAGGTGCATGTTAATTTACAAAGAGGAAAATTAAGAACAAAATATGTATTATATCTAAAATATACTTGGAACTCAAAAAATTAAACCACCCAACAACAAATCCTCAAAGAAACTACTGCCCAATAAATAAGTGGGCGAAAGTCTTAAAGAGAAACTTCTCTGAAGAAGAAAGAAGGATGGCCAATAGACACATGAAGAAATGTTCAACATCCCTAGCCATAAAAGAAATGCAAATCAAAACAACATTGAGATATCACCTCACTCCAGTTAGAACGGCAAAAATCAAGAACTCTAACAACAACAGATGCTGGAGGGGATGTGGACAGAAAGGAACCTTATTTCATTGTTGGTGGGAATGTAAACTTGTTCAACCACTTTGGAAAGCAGTATGGAGGTTCCTCAAAAGACTTCACATAGATCTCCCCTATGATCCAGCAATCCCACTTTTGGGCATTTACCCAAATGCTTACAAACAAGAACACACTAAAGCTACCAGCACAACAATGTTTATTGGAGCATTATTTACCATAGCTAAGATATGGAACCAACCCAGATGTCCCTCAGTAGATGAATGGATCAAGAAAATGTGGTATATATACACAATGGAATTCTATGCCTCCATCAGAAAGGGTGAGTTTGCCTAATTTGTTAGGAAATGGAAAGGCTTGGACAAAGTTATATTAAGTGAAGTAAGCCAGGCCCAAAGAAACATAGGTCCCATGGTTTCCCTTATTTGTAATATCTAGTATATGTATGAGTCAAGCGGAAACGGTCAGATAATGTCATGTCAGGAAAATGAACCCTTAGATGTGTATTTTAATGTTTTTTTCTTTCATGCATGTGTTTCTAATGCATTTATAAGATTATCTCTTTGTTGCTTTGTATATCCCTCCCCCACAGTATAACCCCTGCTTTCACTATATTTGATGTCAGTATAACTTGTGGAGGAGATGGGGAAAAACCAGTTGTTTAAGGATACAGGTGGACCTGTTGCAACAATGAGAAGTACAAGTTGTCATGTCCAAAACTAGCTTTACAACGTCGGTGCGGGGGGGGGCGGGGGAGGAGAAGGATTGGGATTGGGGGGAGGGGGGAGACTGGGAAGGGATGTGAAGGGTAAACAAAGGAGGAGGCTGCAATGCTTGGTAAGAAATGATACACATTATCCTGCCCACGTAATTGTAACTCCTCTGTACAGTATGTTCACAAACAAAATAAAATAAAATTTAATTAAAAAAAAGAAGGTTGAGAAAGTACCTAAAAAAATTATCAAATAGAGTCTGAATCAGGAGTGTTGATAAATGTCCACACCTAATATCTTAGCCCTAGGCTGAAGCAGTGGTATTACAGAGTTGAGGCAACAAAACGTGACAGACTGTGTTTTGTTTTGTTTTGTATTTTGATTTTGTTGGTGATGGGGCATGAACTCTGGGGCCTGGGTGCTGTCACTCAGCTCAAGGCTAGCGCTTCCACTTGAACCATTGCACCACTTCCATCTTTTTTGCTTATGGGTGCTGAGGAATCAAACCCTGGGCCTCATGCATGCAAGGCAAGCACTCTACCACTGAGCCACCTTCCCAGCACCTGAGAGACTGTGTTTTAAAAAAACCATCTAAACAACATTTGCTTTCTGCTTTGGGTTATATAATGAAAGATATAAATATATTTTTATATTTTTGTGAATTGTACTTCTAAATTTATACTAACTTCAGCCACTTTATCCTTTTCAAAGTCATGAAATATCTCTGAGAGTTTGCTTCTGTGAAAATTGTTTTTGCATTTATAATTTCTCCTGAGTTATTTTTATTTTTATCAAAATAACTTTATATTTCATGTTGATGGGTTATCATACATCAAATGCCTTCAAATGTACATGTAGAGTCTAAAGATAGCAGTATGAATATTCTCATACAGCTCTTGTTTATCTGTTATGCACTTCCAGTATTATGATATTTCTCTCTCTTTCAATCTCTCCCATTTCCTCTCTTTCCCTTTCATGGTCCATGTCTGCTACTTAGAATTTCTGCTGATCTACTTACTATTCCTTCAGGATCCACTGGTTTTGTGGGAACATGATAGCGACCATCAGTTACCCTTGCATTCTTTAAGAGTTATAACAGTTACATGATATTATTCTTTGCCATTCAAAATGGCAAAACAGCAAATCTAGGAATTCCTTTTCATTTTATTACTATTATAAATTTTATCTCATAAAAATTGTTGGGATGGATAAGATACTCTGACCTGTGACCTAAAAGTTCTTTTTCTTGGGGCTGGGATGGTGGCTCAGTGGTAGAGCGCTTGCCTTGCATGTCTGAGGCCCTGGGTTCGTTTCCTCAGCACCACATAAGCAAAAAGAAAAAAAGCCGGAAGTGGCACTGGGGCTCAATTGGTAGAGTGCTAGCCTTGAGCTGAAGAGCTGAGGGACAGCGCCCAGGCCCAGAGTTCAGGCCCCACAACTGGACCCCAAAAAGTTCTTTTTCTTTTACAAACAACCTTTTTCTTTTATTATCAGTTAGTTACTACATATAATGAAAACAAAGCTATCCTATAGAAAGTAGACCGAAGTTGCTCACAGGGATGAAAAACAAAGGAATGTGAGAAGTGAGTATAAAGGATGCCCATCATAGAGCACAGATCCTAGGAGCAATTTATCATGTACACTTTGTGAGAATGACAATGTGCTGGAAGTATAGGTTACGTCACTGAACAACTGATATATATATATATATATATATATATACATATTTATATCTGTATATTCATTTATATTTGCATATATATGTTTTTTTTTTCATATATATGTTTTTATACCCTTATATATGTACAAATGTATGTTACTATACACACAAGTACAAGCATACATATACACATGTATACATGCACACATGGAGAAAGACACATAGTTACAGACAACACAAGTTTCACTAGTTGTTGAATATGCCTTGGATGGAATGCTTGGAACCAAATATGTTGAAGATGTATTTGTCTCTAAGAATTCTTTTACCACTCCTCTTATCTCTTAAAATTGGTAGTTTTTGACAGATTCGATTTGCAAAATGCGGTACAAGTGATAGCAAATCACTCAGAAATCTCAGTAAGTAAAGGTCATATGGTGTTTCCTTGTTCCCTACAGAATGCTTGCTCTTGTAGACACTCTCAACAATCAAAGCATGAGGAGAATACCCTGGTCAAGAATAAAGTTATAAAGCTTTAAATGGCATCCTTACTTGAACTCCTTTTCAACAGCATCAATTCCTAAGCAGATGAGTGAATCCTCAGAACACTGGATTCTACATATACATTTAACCAACCCATGTGAAAAGTCCTATGTGAGAAATGCTGACTGAGGTCTTGATGATTTCCTGGCCAAGAAAATAAGAAAAAAAGAAAATATTTTTAATGTTTTAAAGTTTGAGAATAATTTGTAACCTGTCAACAAATGTGTAGAACACAATTATACCAAGTGAAAAAAATGCTGGCGTTTCATTTATGTGCTCTTGGCCTTGGCAAGTAATTTTAGGTGTGTCAACACAAGTAGAATCAGCAAAAATCAAGACAGCACTTCTTCATTTAAGATACAAGGAAAAGATACAGGTTGACCCATTTTAACAATGAGATGTACAAGACAGTCTATCAGAGTGGGGGTGAATGGGGAAGTTGGGGATGTGTGAAGGAAAACTATGGTAGAGGAAAAACAAATGATGGGGTAACAATGCTCAAGAAGAAATGTACTCATTACCTTACTTAGGTAATTGTAACCCCTATGTACAGTATATTTACAATAAAAATATATATTAAAAAGATACAAGGAAAACTTCTGTACTTATAGGAATTTGTATTTGTCACTCAATATCACTAAGGTATTGGTTTTAGGACCAGAGGCTATGAACACTTTGGATACTCAAATTCTCTACATGAACACAGTATATTATTTACTTTAGAATCTGCCCACAAGCTAGTGCAGAGTAATTGCTATGAAAATTTTTACTACATTCTCTGTTTGTAATGAAACATAAAATTATATTCACTATGAACAGATACAATTTTTTTCAGATAAATTTTGTCTGCAGTTTGTGGATGGAATTGGGACAGCAATTTTGAAAAGCACAAATTTCTTCACCAAGACCGGTCTGCAAATTGTAACAAGGAGCTAATACAGCATCATTGAATAGTATGGAACTCCAAGGAGAAGTACTTGAGACATTATCAGAAAGTGTAACAACCCAAGGACTTTTTAGAAATTCAGCTGCTAGATTTCTCATGGAGAGCTTTCATAACACTTTGTGAAGCACAAGTCAGAACCTCACTGAAGTGTAGATGGTTTTCCCTCTCCTTTCTGTCATGCTCTGTCATTATCAATCAACATATAGCTAATCTTGAATAATCCTCTAATAACAAAATGTTGATGGAGTGTTTATATGTAGAAAATCTGGGAAGGCTAACTTTTTCCAATTAGGACAGTCTGTATTCTATGACCCAGCAGAGAGAAAACTAGGTAAGCATCCATTTGCAACCTTCTGAATAATTCTGATTCTGCCCACATCAGTTATCTATCCATACCTGTGCACAAGTAAGAAGATTTTAAAAGCGTTTAGTATTTAAAATTTAAACTTAAATATAGAATGAAATTAGTTCAAATGCATAACATTAAGATATTTAGAAACAACTGAGAAACCTAAAGGTCTATAAGATTTATTTTTATTGGAAGTGAAGGAATTTGATTCTCTACGGTTTAAGCAATTTGCAGCAGACTTGATACTTATTAAATTTTGTATATTGAAAGGAATACAAGCCTCAACAATATGTCAATACTATCCTCTTATTTATCTCTAAAGGTTTATGCTTCTGGTCTCTTAATATTAAAACTTCAAAAAATTTTATCTGTAGCAAGTTGTGCAAAGGGGTTTCACTTCCTCATGTCAGTGTTGAATAGAGTGTATGTGCATTTCAATGTTCAGTGCATCTGGATCATTGTCAAATTTTCCATTTTTCTTCCTTCCCTTACCCCAAACCCACCTATCCCTTCAAATTTCCTACTTATAGTCTCACATATGTACATTGAGTGTTATGACTGTATTAGTCCACCATTTCATTCTCCAGCCTTCTTCTCTACTCCCTTTAAGCCAAGATCCCCTTTTAAGACTTGTTTCAACTTCATGGTATTTTGTTAAATATCTCTACCTTTGGCATTTGGCTATGGGCTTGCCACATCCTCTCTTCCATGTTTGACCACATAAATGAGTATATTTCTCCACATTTCTAATCTCTGAATGGCTGAGATAGGTCTCTTTTACTATTCACCTTCTGTCCTAAATTTAGAATTGCACCTTCAGAGCCATCCTATAGAGTTTTTTCTTCTCTACACACTGAAGATGGAAAGGAAATAATTTCCATGCTCTTAGCATTATGCTATCAATCATGAATTTCCATGCTTATCACTTCAGCAGTCTATGTTTAAGGAAGATCTTCAATTTCTGATGATAGGAGCATGAGTCAGTTTTAATTATGCAGATTCCACTATGTAGTGAGCCCTAAATTTTCAATAAATTTCGAGTAACTTTTTATTAATAATTTAAAAAGTTTTATTTCAGTATTTGAAATGCTGCCCCAATTATTTTAAAAGTTTCACAATATGTTAGACTGAACTTTCCCCCCCATTTTCCCCACTAGTTCAGGTTAAGTCTCCTTTGGCTTTATTGTTTGAGAGGCCAAGGGATGAGGGTAAACAGAGAGATGATCATTATTCAGATATCTCCTTCCTCTTCTGTTTCTGCTATTCTTGTTGAGAGGAAGACTGGAGCAGGGAACAAGAGTGATGCTTGACTTCACCGTACAAGGGAGCATTCCTGGCATGTCAATTATTGTTTCTCAGTATAACTTAAACTGCTTACTCTTGCCTTCTCTGTAACAGTAACCGAACTGTGGCTTCCTTGGTGCAGGAGGAAGCACACTAACAGGTTACTACCTGTAAATTGGTATCTTATATCTCAGCTTACGACCAAAAATATAAAGCTTTGGCTACATAAATGCAAAGGTACTGATTGTCCAACAATACCTTAGTGAGCAGTAGACAATTCTACTCAGCTGCCCTCTTCTCTCATATCCTCCTCTTAATTCCCCTCCACTCATTTACCCTTCCATCCCTTCTTTCTTTGTCTCTCTTTCCTCCATATTAATCTCTATCTTCTCTCTTTTTCTTTTCCAGTAGCAAGTGATTTGGTTTATCAGACAACACATAAATAATTGAACAAATATTTATTTCTCCTCTTTTTGTGATTATTTATTCTTAAGAAGTGAGTTCTAGCACAGCACCAGTGGCTTACACCTAGATACACAGTAGGTTCAAATTTGACAATTGCAATTCCAAGCTATTTTAAGTAGATAAACCTAAGACATTCTTTTCTACACTTGTGGTAAAAGGAAGAAGTGAAGGTGTGGCTCAGGTGGTATAGAGCAAACATTGAGAATTAAAGCCCAGATAGAGCTCAAGGCGATGAGTTCAAATCCCAGTACCAGCACAATATAAAAAAACTGAGTCATTTGTCTTTGAAAAGGGATATTTCTCCAAAAATTCATACCCAGGGAAATGTTCAAGGTCCAAGACTCTTTGTAAGTCTCTTTCACATCTTAAACTGATTCCTCTGCTTGATTCACATTATGGAAAATAGGAGTCACACTTCACATTAAAAAGTATGTGCATTGCTGAACAGTTCTTACCATTTTTAATGTAAAGGAAGCATGAGAGAGGAATTCACCTCACTTGTGTGAGTTAGGTTTGACTCACTGACAGACTTTTGCAAGTAAATGAGGGTCTGTTTACACATAAAGAAGTCTATACAGATGGTTTTCTAGGAGAGAGAACAAGGTAGCTGTGGTCCAAGTTTGAATCAGAGTAAGTTTATTCCGATGATATGGCAAAGAGAAGCTCATCTCATAGAACACTATGCAGACAGTAATTTCAAAAGGATTAAAAACCCATGTCTATGTTGTGAACATCCAAGTTTTCACAAACAAAAAGCAGTTTCCTTAGCCATGAAAATATAAGTTAGAGCAAAAGGAACTATGTTAAATATAGTTAATGGCTGAGTGACATGTGTAAAAGAGTTCTGTAATTACAACTAAACTATAAATTTTTCATCATGTCCCTAACAAGAATCTCAAAGATAGGCCTGGCTAAATCTGTCATAGAGGACTGGGTTCATGCAATTGTCAGTTTTGTTTAGAGTCCAGTATCTTCTACAGTCGCTTGGGCTGCAAACCGCTCACACCACATGCAGTGTCTGGAAAAACATGCCGTCTTGCTAGGCAGCTAAGGGATTTTAGTGCCACTGTGAATATTTATCGTTTTTCTTATAATTATACCTGTCAGTGTGAAGTCATTTCACAATAAGAACAATAGTTACTTTACCTTTTGTCCCACTAACAAATCTCAGATGTAAATATAGCCGGTAGCCCGTGGCTCATGCCTATAATCCTAGCTACTCAGGAGGCTGAGATCTGAGGGTCACAGTTCAATGCCAGCCCAGGCAGGAAATTCCATAAGATTCTCATCTCCAATAAACCACCAGAAAACTGGAAGTGGAGCTATGTCTCAAGTGGTAGAGCTCTTGCCTTGAGCTGAAGAGCACAGGGACAGCACCCAAGCCCAGAGTTCAAGTCCCAAGACTGACCAAAAAAAAAGTATGTATATATATATATATATATATATATATATATATATATATATATATGTATATATATGTATAAATGATGAGATGAATTACATTTAAATATAAATCAATATTTATGATATACATTTAAAATATATATATGTTATATTTATAATATATACATATATTTATATATAATATCATATTATATCTATATGTTTATAAATATATTTGTAATTAATGTCCAAAGAGTACATCTGAAGATTTTGTGGAAAATGTAGTGTGTCTAAAGGTTTATTACTGATCCATCATACTTTCAATCATTTTTTCCACTTATTACAATGTCTGGCGTACCAAGACAATGATTATTTTATTCCTTACAATTTTGGATTAGAAACACCTACTTACTTGGTATGAAACCTACCAAAATATGATCTTGAAATCACACACCACAAACTGGACATCTACATCAATTTACCAACTTACAGGTCTCAAACATTTATTTGAATCCTGTATATCTCGTATACATTGTTTCCTTCGAGTCAGCTACATATACAAACATGCCTAAATTTTCATCCTCACATGACATAGTAAACATAACACAGTAATAAAAAATAATATGATACTGAAAAAACACCTTCGCAAAAGTAATTAAATTTTATTTTTTAAATTTAATACACTATTGAAATACTGATGAAAGAGCAGCTGAGAGAATGTTTCAAATATTAGAGTGCCTGCCTAAAGAGCATGTTTCTCATTCCAAGCATCATTATTTACATCCTTCCTCCTCCCACATAAAAAATAAATAACTACAGAATTAACCTACATGTTCCTTAATCACTCATTGAAGAAAGAAATTGTAATATATATATATATATATATATATGTATGTATATACACACAATGATGTACTATTTAGCCACACATAATTATGAAATCATATTATCTTCAAGAAAATAGAACTGGAAACATTCATATTAAAGCAATAAGCCATACTGTGAAAAACAAATACTAGATTTCTCATATGCAGACTCTAGACCCAGAAAATAAAATGAATGACCCAGGTGTAATAGATAGAACTGATTAAATTTGGAAAAAAGTAAGAGAGGAGATAAAGAGAAATGCTGTGGAGTAAATATGTTCAAATATTTCATAAGTTAGTATGATGACATAATAAAACATAACTATAAAAATAGGCTAATGAAATTAATAAAAGGAATAAAATTTAGCAAGCGACATTATATGGACATATGTGTATAACACAATAAAATACCTTGTGAAATTAATATTTGCTAATAAAAAGGCAAAAATTAATTCCAGTTTTTATAGATTCATATGTTAATTTCCATTTTTTGCCCAGATATTTCCCTGATAAAGTAAAAGGAGAAATAGGTTTTGTTCATTTAAATTATTCCAGTTAACTACTGTCAATGTGAAATTGTTCAACTTAATTATTATATTAGAATATTTCCAATGTACTCTTCAAAATATTACCCTATAGGTATATACTTTTTGCTATTTATTGAATATGGTTCCTTTACTTAATTAGTATAGACCATTTTCTGAATGTAGTTTGGTTTATGCAACTAAGATATATAATACCTGACCAGGAAATCAATTATTCAAACAGTTTTTTATCAAAAATGCCTATAACAAAATAAAGAGGTAAATCCAAAGTATGTATATTTGAAGACAATACCTGTTTAGTCCTCTTCTCACATTCCCCATTCCCTTCTTGAGAATAATACACATTGTAAGGAAATGCATTAAATGTTTTACAGAAATAGGTTGACTTTAGACCAATGAGTTACTCTATGCTGTATTTTTATTTACATTATATACAAAAAAGCTAAATTCTTACCTTATCATTTTCCTTAGACTTTATACTCATGTTTAAGCTCTGATGGGTGACAGATAAAGATATAAACATTTTTGAACAGTGGCTAAATTTAGGCTGAGGAATTTATGTACAACTATACTCTTGCAGATAAGCCTCATCAGTGCTGAGACCACGATAGCAAAATGTTAACCCAAGGTCTTAACAGTCTCTGAGCACCCTGAACATCCCACCCCCAAGATGTCACTACCATCCTGAGACCAAGTGTAGACAAATCTCAGGACATCTCACACATCTGGAATGGCTCATAACACATCTTGGCATTTCCTAACTGTACAAACCACTATGCAGAAAACTCAGCTACCTTATTATTGGTTGTAGGTCATGGGGTTTGAACTCTAGGCCTGCACGCATTCCCTCAGCTCTTCAGCTGAAGGTGGGCGCTCTACCACTGGAGGTACAGCACCACTTCTGGCTTTCGGGTGGTTCACTGGAGATAAAGTCTCACAGATTTTCTTGTGCAAGCTGGCTTTGAACCGCAATCCTCAGATCTCAGCCTCCTGAGTAGCAAGGATGACAGTTATAAGCCACCGGCAGGGACCGGCTTCAGCCTCCTTCTTAAACACAGGGGAAACCCAACTCATCAGGCCACAAACCACAGGCAATCCTTCAATTCAGACTTTGTCACCAGCATCCAAAACCATTCTTCCATGGATGGACAGCATATAATTGACACTACCATCCCACCCCTGCTCCCATTCACCCACTCCCTGCCTGCCACAGGCCATGACCTCTGGAGTTCTTGGTAAGGCACTGCCCACCCTGCTATGGCTTCACACTGGGGCAAACCTGGAGAATTCATAGAAATGTCTGTACAGTGAGGCCAGCATCTGGTCTCCCAATCCCAGCAACCCCACTACTTCACCATCTAATTCAAGCAAGGAAGGGGTGTATTTCTTTCTTTCTTGGTTTTTTTTTTTTTTTTTTTTTGGTTTGGGGCTTGAACTCAGGGCTTGTGTACTGTCCCTGATGACTAATTTTCCTCCAGATCAGTGCTCTACCACTTGAGCCACAGTGCCACTTCCGGTTGGAGATTGGAGATGAAGCTCTTGTGGCACTTTCCTGCCTGTGCTTCGAAAACAGATCCTCTGGATCTCAGCCTCCTGAGTGACCAGGATGGCAGGTGTGGGATGACAGGCATGAGACACCAGCTCATGGCATAAGGTGTCTAGTCCTTCAGAATTTCCACCTAGTCTTTGTCTAGATGCTACCACCTAGACACCCCTCCACCTCCATCAGGGAGAGCAAAGGAAGGCTCAGAATCTGGGTGGGGCCATGGGAATTAAAGGGCCCCCTCCACACCACTAGCCGTCTCTAAGCTCCCATCTGCTTCCTCTTGATTGCCTGGTCATCCAGGGCAGATCAGACCCACTAGGAGTTCTGGGGCCTGCCCTATATCCTCCTGCCCAATCCAACCAGTATCTGAGGATTTCTGGGGCCAGCTGCTCTATGTCCCAGTGGAAGACTTTGGGAAGGTTTCTGATAACTGGATCCAGGGGTGCCCAGGGGAGAAGGAGTGTCCAACTCCCCTCTGTCAATGGAGACAGAAAACATGGATTGATCTACTAAGAGCTTTAGGGCATAGTCAACCACCTGTCACCAAGGTCCCTGGGAAAACTGTTTTATGGTGTCAGCCCTGGCCTGACCTCCGGGCCCTGGCGCTGTCACCCACTTTCTTTGTCTCCAGGGGAGCGCTCTTTCACCTGAGCCACAGTGCCACTTCCAGCCTTTTCTGTGTATGCAGGACCTAGGAATAGAACCCATGCTTTCCTGCAGGCTAGATGAGCACTCTACCTCTAACACACAATCCCAGCCTTGGATAGCTTTTTGTTTGTGACCCCTCAGGCCTGTCTCGGGACAATCTCACATATCTATACCAAGTCTCACACATCTATACTGAGTCTCTCACCAGCATCCCTGGCTGGACATGTTGTCCATCATATTCAGCACCTTTGATCTCTGTGCTTCCTGTCAGATCCTCCTTGTTAAGCAAAAACCACTTTTCAAGTTCTGCCTCCAAGAAGCCCATTCCGGTCACTTAGGCAGAGCTGGAGAGTCTCCACTGTGCAGGTTGCTGGCCTTGTCATACTCTGTCTTCCATTCAGTGTGGGTTGAGAGCACACAAAAGGAAAGACCTGGATTCCAGCACCGGATTTCTGACAGCCCTGATATACCACCCAGGGACAAGTATTGTATCACACTCCATGAGAGGGAGCTCAAGGCCCGGGCAATCTGTGGGCAACAAGATGGGGCCATTTCTTTGTGTGAGCTTGAACTGAGGATCTGGGAGCTTTCTCTCTGAGTTTTATTGTTCAAGGCTGGTGCTCTACCACTTGAGCCACAGCTCCACTTCTTGCTATTTGGTGGTTCCATGGAGAGTAGAGTCTCATGGGCTTTCCAGCTTATGACTGGCTTCAAACTATGATCCTCAGATCTCAACCTCCTGAGTAGCCAGGATGACAGGCATGAGCCTCAGCCCCAGGTGATGGGCACCAAAGGCTTTTTTTTGCTCCTATTTTTCAGCTGTCAACTAGCAAGCCCAAGTTAAAATAATCAGTTACAGGGTTCAAAATCCTCTCCTAAGTCAGTCAATCCAAGGAGATAAAGTGTCTTTGGAATAGGATAGTCTGAATTGGCTTAAGGGTGTTTGTGTATGTGTGGGGGGGTGTGTGTGAGTGTTGGGAATACCTACCCTCAACTCTGCGGTGTCTCATCCTTCCAGCAGGGAGTGCATTCAGAATCCTGACCCCAAGGAAGGTGGGTGGGAGAGGTTACCTAAGGTCACATCCAGGAGGATGATTCGAATTCTGTCCTGCAACCGAAGCCTGGACAGATAAAGGAAAGAAGGAGAGGTTTAGGGGAACATCAAGGGGAGCCCCTTACCTTTGGCTACAAGTACCAGCAAGAATACAGAATCCATCTTTCTTGGTAGTCAGATAAAAGGTGTATACTGTTAATTTATTTTATGATTGTGTTGGTCCTAGGGCTAAAATTCAGGGCCTGGGTGTTATCTCTGAGCTTCTTTTGTTCAAGGCTGAGGCTCTACCACTTGACCACAGCACCACCTCTGGCTTGTGTGTGGGTTTGGGGAGGGAGATATTTTATGGGAGATAAGAATCTCACTGACTTTCCTGCCTGGGTTGGCTCTGAGTCATGACCATCAGACCTCAGCCTCCTGAACAGCCAGGATGATGGGTGGGAGCCATGAGCTCCTGACTGCCACCATCCATTTATAATCCCTTACGCCCAGTGCCGGGCCACCCACACTGCACCTCCTTGTTGGGAGTAGGAAGCAGACATGAGTGGGTTTGATAATTCAACAGCCTACCTATCTTTGAGCATTGTTCTGGGTCAGTCTGATGGAGGCTTCCTCCTTATCCACAGCAATGACTTGGCTGTCACAAGAACAAATGTCCCCTGGGAGCTATCAGGTCTGGGGTCTTTCCTCTGCACCCCCCCCCTCACCGAAATGAAACTCCGCAGCAAAGGGTAGTAGACATGGAGTGTTTTCATGGTCTTATAGCCAGGTTCTAGCCAGATAGGTGGGGGTATGGGTCAGAGGCATGGGATTGTGCTAGGCAGGGGGACAAGGCGACACCTCCTCATCCACTTTCCTTCAATGGTGTAGCAGAGGGATGTGGGGAAGGACTCATGGGATGGACAATGAATAACCATCACGGTCTAGCCGGGGTACAGAGGGGCTTACCTCATAAAGCTGGTTCAACAGGCTGAGTGAAACAGCTCCTGACCCACAGCCCACCTCCAGAATGAGAGGGCCACCTTGGTTTCCAGGCACATGGGGATGCTGGACCACCACCTCCAGCACCCATTCAACCAATTCCTGAGAGAGAGGGAAAGAGAGAGGGAGAGAGAGAGAGCAAAAGGGAGAGAGAGAGTGAAAGGGAGAGAGAGACACAGAGAGAGAGAGACAGAGAGAGAGAGAGAGGAAGAGAGGGACAGAATTACACTTAAGCCAGGTGCTGGTGCCTCAGGCATATAATCCTAACTACACAGGAAGCTGAGATGTGAAGATCATGGTTCATAGCGGGCCCTGGCAGGAATGTCTGTGAGAATCCTATCCTCAAAGAACCAACAGAAAACCATAAGTGATGCTGTGTCATGTGGCAGACTGCTAGCCTTGATCTAAGGAGCTCGGGGACAGCATCCAGGCCCAGAATTCAAGCCCTACGAGTGACAAGAAGTGGACTTCCCACCACAAGAAGTGGACTGAAGAACACCCACTGTCCTAGGAAGCATGGCAGAGAAGTCAGGCCAAGCTTCCTGTCAGCTGGGGGTCATGAGTAGGTCACCTGGCTATTGCATGCCTCATTTTCCCCAGCTGCAAAACTGAATGCAGTGAAGGATCCCCTTCCTCATGGAGATAGGGTAATGATGAAAGACAGCCATGTTTCGTTTCATAATCCAACACCTGTTGCATGATTAATAACAGACCCAATCTGAGCCTTTTCTGGGTAACTTCCTGTCATATGTGCACAGAATTGTTGAGAACCGTATCTGACAGATGCTCCCTCTGTGCTGGTCCTGCTCGAGAGATCCCTCTGTATTAATCCCTTGTTTCCTCACAATTGTCCCGTGAGGAGGCTGAGGTCCGATGGTCGATATCCAACACAGAGCTTCACCTGTGGTCAAGAATGGGCTGCCATGGACTAAGAGTTTGGTACAATCCATTTAAAACGAAGACACTAGGTGTCTCCCATCCCTCCCCCCATACACAAACATACCTCCACCGTCCTTTGCAGGAAAAGATGCATTACTTTCTTTTTGTTGGTTGTGGAGATTGAACTCTAGGCCTAGGTGCTTCCCTGAGATCTTCAGCTCAAGTCCAGCACTCTACTACTTGAGCCACAGCACCACTTCGGGTTTTCTGGTGCTTTATTGGAGAGAAGAGTCTGAGGGTCTCTCCTTCCCAAGCTGGCTTTGAACCGTGATACTAAGACCTCAGCTTCTGAGTACTTAGGATGACAGCCATGAGCCACTGGCACCCGACCAAAGATGCTTTTTCACGTTCAAGTACAATCTCATACTGAGGATCCCGTGACCTCATCAAGGACTCAACATCTCTCACTGTCCTGCCTCGACACTGGGCAGTCAGGTGAGGTCTAGTTATCCAACCACAGGATATGGGAATGAAAGGATTTCTCAGCCAAGGGATAGAGACTGGAGAGCTCTAGGTCCCTCTCTTTCAGGAAGGAGAAAAAGGCCAATCCATCCCAGGAATTTTCCTGGGTTGTGAGTATCCTCAAAAAAAAAAAACAATCCTGCTCAGAGCCCGGTGGCTCTGGTTTTCCCACCAGCCTCGACCTTCAGTCAGCCCTCTCTGAATCCCACATCTTCCATCTAGACTAAAGGCTGAGCCAGCAAAGAGACCCACCTCTACCTCTGAGAATGGCAGTCATGGGGCCCTAGAGTCGCCTAGAGGAAGTCTCTGGGCAACACGGGTCTGACTCCCGCCCTCATTCCCTGGCTGTCCTGTGCCAGTGGCATGTTTACCTCTGTCTCTGGTCGAGGAATGAACACTGGGGGTGTCATCTTCAGATTGAGCCAGCAAAAGTCCAAGTCCCCAAGGATATACTGCACAGGCATCCTGCAGCGGACAACAGCCAGGTTGTCAATGGTGAACCCTGAGTGCCAGGACTTTTAATAGCCATGTGGCTGGGTCGAAGTCTGTATCACTGATGGTCTAGGTTTTCATGGTCTAGGTTTTCCTTTTCTAGGTCATGGTTCCAATGGCCTGACACACCTGATCTGGGATTTTCCTACCTCTCAACTTCCTGCTTATCCCTTGCCACCCCTCTGTTGACACTCCCTCATCCTATACCTCCCTAGCCCTTGGACACTTTCTTCTTATCTGACCAGAAAATAAACTTGGTATGCCAGGGGAGATTGAAACTCAGTGACCCACCCTGAGCCCTAGGGTCTACCTGAGGCTGTTGCCCTCTGCAGTTGGCCACCACACAGATCATGGATGGCATGAAGTTGCTGATGTCATGAAGGAGTCAGTGGCTTGGTTCCACATACTGGCTTTATGCTCTGAAACTGTCCCCACGGAGATTGTGAATGGTTGGCTCCCTTTATCCAGGGACTCCAAACCAAGGCTTGCATGCTCCCTTCTTTCTTCCTTTCCTCCTTTTCTCCCTGCATCCTTCCCTCCTCTCTTTTTCTTTCCTTTCTTTGTGTCACTCCTCCTCTTGAACTCAGAACCTGGGTGTTGTCCCTGAGCCTTTTTTTTTGTGTGGGTCGTGGGGCTTGAACTCTGGGCCTGGGCGCTGTCCCTCAGCTCTTCAGCTCAAAGCGAGCGCTCTCCCACTTGAGCTACAGAGCCACTTCCGGTTTTCTGGTGGTGTATTGGAGATAGGAGTCTCACGGTCTCTCCTGCCCGGGCTGGCTTTGAACTGCGATCCTCAGATCTCAGCCTCCTGAGTAGCTAGGATTACAGGCGTGAGCCACCAGCACCCGGCTGTCCCCGAGCCTTTTTAACTCAAAACCAACAGTCTACAGTTTGAGCCACCTGCCTGGGACTGAAGCTTCAATCCTCCCATCTCAGCCTCTTAAGTAGCTAGGATGACAGGTGTGAAGGACCAGCAGCCAGCTCAAACCAAGCTTTCTTCATGTGCTGTGGAACCAGCACTGGAACCTTTCATCATCTATGACCCGTCCCCCCCCTCCCGACATGGCACTCACTGTAACAGTTTGTTGGATAAATAAATGAGCATCTGCCTATGACAATACTACAGAAAAGTCCCATCCAATTCAGGTAAGCAACCTGGGTGGAGGTAAAGCCTGATGTAGCTCTCCCACAGTTCTCCCTCCTCCCCCTTCCCACCCTCCTGGTGCCACCACACTTAACTGTTTTGTTTCTAAGGGGCCTCTGGGATGCCTATCTTCTCAAAGATCTCTGTCCAGCCACTCAATTCCCCACTTAGCTGTGAACAAGGTTGCCTTGAGGTGAACGCCCGGCTCAAGGGGCCTCCTCTCCACTCCCTGGGGTCAGACAGGATGGTCCACCACATCCAGCCCCCATGTTTCATGTTGCAGAGAAAGGATCCCTGAGGCATCCTGGGTCTCTGAATCTCCCAGAGTCCAGTACAGGTGCTGGGAATTGTCTCTGCTCACAGCTGGCAGGCTGTGGATGGCGAGGTCACAATCTCTGCTCCCCATGACATCCTCGCCTGTGGTGATCACCCTAGAGAAAGCCGGAGGAGAATCAGCAGCTGCCAGAGAAAGGCAGTCAAGGCACCACATTCATAGCATACCATCTGGCTTGGGAACTCTGCCTGTGCTGCTTTGAATATCATTGTTTGGTGGCTGAAATGGTCCATCTAATTTGACCCAGAATACCAGGCATTAGTAGAAATTGCCAGCTTCAAGAAAAATCTCTGAAAAGCTGGCATTTTTCACTTGTTCCAATCAAACTTAATGGGTTCCAAAGTCAGTAGACCTCTTTTTCCTTGCAGACAGCCTACAGCAGGTTACAGAAAATGGCATTCACAGAGCCCTAGCTAACTGCCATGTCCTGATCCCAAGCAGACTCCAGCAGGGGGAAAACACTTGCCTACCATTGACCAGCTGGAAACAGCCCAGGAAGGACACAGATTGGACTTTGCAGGACTTCAGGGAGGACTGCCCACCAGTGCACTGCCCCAGGAGGGAATCCATGCCACCATTGCGGGCCCGGAGCCCACTGCCCAGATGCCCACGGACACTGTCAATACCCTGGATAAGATTCCCCTCTCATCCTTGTTGTGATGAACCCTCTTATCCTGTCACATTGTTTGTCACAGCCCCTGCCCTACTCCCCCCATCTCATTCCCTGTTTATGTTTGGCAGACTCATTCCCAACCTTGAATTACCTCCCACTATACACACGAGAGCAGACTGTCTGTCTGGAAGTGTGCGGCTGTGGTCACAGTAGCCTCACGAGCCTTTTGGCTGAAGACAGAAGGGCAGGTGTCCACTCTGGTGTGTGGTTCACACAGGCCTCCTAGAGGAGACCCATGTAGGCCCAGCAGCTACTGTGGGCTGCAAGAAAGCAGAAGAAAGAGGTGGAAAGGATCATCTACTATAACCTTTCCTAACGGAGCCATGAAACAGTGAAAGAGAAAACAAAAAATGTGGCTGGGCTTGTACTGGGCATTAATGAATAAAGAAAAACAAATAAAATGCTTTTGCTCTTTTTAGACAGGGTGATTTAAATATATTTTCATTGTTCTTATCTCCCTGATCTCCTAACACACACACACACACACACACACACACACACACAGAAACACAAACACATACAAATCCAAACCAGTGACAGAAGACTCATCCATGCAGCACGAGCAATTTGCCAACTGATCATTCACCTGAGCACAGTCAGGCTGTATAATGAGAAAGACAAACTCTCTCTCTCTCTCTCTCTCTCTCTCTCTCTCTCTCTCTCTCTCTCTCTCTCTCTCTCTCTCTCTCTCTCTCTCTCTCTCTCTCTCTCTCTCTCTCTCTCTCTCTCTCTTCTCTCTCTCTCTCTCTCACAGACTCAGAGCAGTGCCTCTCCTGAGTTTGTTGGTTTCTCATCTGGATGATGTACCAGCTCAAGCATGGGGGTTCCCTTGTCAGAACCAGGTGCTCCCACCCAAGTGAAACAATGTTCTAATAATGCAGAACCACCCTGCCTCCCCCTTTCTTCAGGGCCAGACCCTTTCCCCTGGGAACAACCAGCCTTGACTCCCCATTCACCAAAACCCTAGGCCAGGACACTGTGTGGAGTCTGGAGACAGGTCGCTCTTCAGAGCCTGGACAGAAAACAAAGCAGGGGTCATGGTGCCTACAGAAAAGTGTCTGACCTGGGGTGGGGGCGTTGTTGGGGACTTTGATGGGGTCCTAAAGGCTATATAATTGGATGGACTCCCTACTTCCAGCCTAGTTACTTCTGGGTGACTGGCAGATTCTTGGGGAAGATGAGGAGACCACATGTACTGGTGGGAGCACTAGCAGAGGTTGGCAGAGCTGGGAAATGTGATCACCCAGTCAGAACTGTTGACAGCAGGGGTTGGAGGTACAGGCCGAGTGTATGTTTGTGAGAGGGGGTACATTTTTCTCCCAAATATCCACCTTCTAGCTGACCACAGTGCTCTCACCTCTCTAGTGGGCTTTTCTGGGAACGTCCTCAGGTGAAAGGGTCACTGAGCACAGAAGACAAGGGCTCACAAGGGGGGGGCTACCTTCTGCATCCAACACACCCCTCCCCAGTAAAAAGGAGAAGACCCTAGAAGGCAGGTGTGGAGGTGCTGCTTCCCACCTCTGACTAAAGCCACCAAGTTTCCACCAAGGAGAGAAAGGGTGCAGATATGCGGCTGTGTGGCTCCAACTGCTCCAAGACAGGGGCTCTGTGTTGGCCCCTCCTCACCCATCCCTGCAGCTCCCCTTTTCCTGCGACATTGGCCGCTATGGATGGGGTGGGATCCCCGGGTCGACACCCACCTCCACCCCCCACCCCTGTGGTGCATTTGTGGCAGAGCCAGGGAGGATTGTAGGGCACGGGGGAGGTGCAGGTGGGACAAGAGAGGGGAGGCCAGAGGCGCTGGTCAGTGGGGGTGGGGGGGGAAGCCATAGAGTAGGGGGGGTCGCAAGGGGCAGGGGTCATGGGGTGTGGGCCTGCAGGGCGGCCACACATGTGTGCTGCTGGGAGAAGCTGTAGTCTGCGAATCCAGGTGTGCACCCAGAGTCTGAGGACCCGGGGCTGTGACTAAGTCGGGCCACAAGTCGGCCAGGGGTGGGCCCTCTCTGCCGGGTGACTGCAAGAGGCTCCGTGGGTCACAGCTGGCAGCGCCATGTTTGAGACGCAGGGCTGCTGGGAGGGGGCGGGGACATCTGCGGGTGCGTGGAGGGGCTGTGGGAAGCCTCTGCTCTTTCTCGTCAGCCACTGCCGCTGTTTCAATGGCCTCTTCCCCTTGGCCACTGCCTCTGCCTCAGCAGCCAGTGCCTGTGCTGTGCTCCCCGAACTGGGACCTCAGACTCAGGGCCGCCATGGCTGCTGCGCTTCCGCAGGACTGTGTGCAGCAATGTGCCTGCCATGAATGTTCCACATGCTTTATGTTCCCGGCCAGGACCCACACTATGATCTGGGCGGCCACCAGCCACTGAAGCCATTTCCACTGGTGCTTGTGCTCATGCTCACTCTTCTCTCTTCTCTCTGCTCTCTCTCAGCCCTATACTCCTCTCCTGGGCCACCCCACTCCTGCTGTGCACACGCCCTTGCCCCTTGGGCCCCTGGCCATTGCTGCCACCAAAGTGGGTCCCTGGGTCCTGTCCCCTCCTCCCCTGGGCCACGCCCCCCACCCCTGGCCACAGCAGCCCTGACTGGGCCCTGAGGCTTCCAGACCATGGCAATTGCAGCATTACTTCAGCTCAGCACTCCCCCCCCCCCAACCCCACTACCGGCCCGGGAAATCAAATCTCCCCTCAGCCCCACCGCTGGGGGAGACTCTCCTCCATCCCCCTCCACTCCACACACCAAACAGGTGCATGGTGACATTCGTGTGTATGTTTGTGTGTGTGTGTGTGTGATTGTTGGGGATAACTACCTCTCAAGGACTCAGAACATAGCACCCTTTGGGATGACTCAGCACACAGCCCACTTCCAAAAATAGCACAAAGCACCCTGTGTAAAGGACTCAGCACACAGCTCCCTTTGAAGGACTCAGCATGTAGTACACTGGGTAGAATACTCAGCACACAGCATCCTTTGAAGGAGGGAGTCCATAGCCCGCAGTGTAAAGGCCTTAATGCAATGCATGCTTTGAAAAACTCAACATGTAGCACTCTTTCCCAGAGACTCATCACACCCTGTGTTAAGGCTCCACACACAGCACTCTTTGAAGGGCTGAGTATGAAGCACCCTGTGTGAAACACCCAGTGCACAGCACCCTTCGAAAAACTCAGCACACAGAAAAATTTTGAAGGACTCAGCACATACCAAACTGTGGAAGCACTCAGCACACAACACCATTTGAAGGACAGTACAGAGCACCCTGTGTAAAGGACTTGGCACACACATTCAAAAAACTCGCCTCATCCCTCTCTTCTGAAGGGCTCAGCACATAGCAGGACCCTTTAGGATGAATTAGCACACCACACCTTTTGAAGGACGCGGCATACAGTACGTTGTGTAATGGACTCAGCACACAGCACCCTTTGAAAAACCCAGGTCGGCGCACTCTTCTCATGGACTCAGTACATAGCACCCTTTGGGATGACTCAGCAAACAGCACCTTTTTGAGGACTCAGCACAAAACCCCCATGTGGGAAGGACCCAACAAATAGTGCCTTCTGAAGGACTCACCACATAGCTGTATGTCACAAGTTCAGCTGTCATTAGAATTAGGGTGCTTTCATCAGTATCACCATTCTTCAGAAACACTTCACAAATCCTACTAGATCACATTTAGCCAACTTGTGTTTTATGGGGGAAGGTCAGCTGGGGGTCTTGAACTCAAAGTTTAGGGGCCCTTTCCCTGAGCTCTTTGGTTCAATGCTAGAGTTCTACCACTTGGAGGCACTGCTCCAATTTTGTTTTTGGGGGGTTTTTCTTTGACAGGTCTTATGGTAATAAGTAAGGCCAAGTTGGGGTATCCGTGGGCAAAGGCTCTTAGCACAGCCTGGAGCTGACCTCTCCCTTCCTTGTGTCCCTGGTAAGCCGGGCCTCCTGGAGCTCTCTTGGCCTAGGGTGGAACAAACCTGCTCTGGCATCAGCAATCAGGGTGAGCAAAAGTCAGCTTGTCCCTGGTCACTTCCCCAAATTGAACTCTAGAGGATGATGGCACAGGGCCGCATGTTTCGCATCTGGCCACCAGGGGGCAGGAGTGGCCCACCATAAGGATTGTACCTGCGAATTGTGTTTACTCTTGCTTCCCTGGGCCTCCCATCATGCTTCAAAGCCACCCTGGGCAAGAAAGTCCTTGAGACTCTTACCTACAATTAACCATCGAAAAGCAAGTGGGGCTGTGGCTCAAGTGGCAGAGCACTAGCCTTGAGCAAGAAAACTCAGGGATAGAGCCTAGGCCCTGAGTTCACACACACACACACACATACACACACACACACACACACACACACACACACACACACACACACACACACACACACCACATGCATTCAAAAATCAGAGATTTCTACATTTCAATCTTTGGGTATTCTCTACTTTTTCCCCACTAAGCCTGGTGGCTGCTGGCCTAGGTGTTTGATGCATACAACACCATCTGGCATCTTTAATTTTGGGGAAACAGAATGGCTAGAAGGTCAGCCTTCCCTTATTCAAGCTCCTTAATTGGGTCATGGTCTATCCAGGCCCTTTGGGGCTCCTTTACAAACTCGCCAAGATGCCTTCAAAAGGCATCACATACTGGGCACTGGTGGCTCATGATTGCCATCCTAGCTATTCAGGAAGATGAGACCTGGAGGATCACGGTGCCAAGCCAGTCTGGGCAGGACAGTGTGTGAAACTCTTATCCTTGATGAACCGTCAGAAAACAAAAGTGGCCCTGTGACTCAAGTGGTAGAGTGCCAGCCTTGAGAAAAAGAGATCAGGGACAATGCTCACAGCCAACAACAACAAGGAGAGGCATTGCGTGTTGTCTTTGAGATTGGCATGGGCCAAATATAATTGGAATTTTCAAGTGCTCCAAGACAAAGCAGTAAGTCCTTTAGTCCCATGCTCCTCCATCTCATCTCACCCCTTGGCTTGGTCCGTGCTTTGGGTCAGCATGGCTCTGGCTGTATGGGTGGGCTACAAGGAAGATCCCCGAGCAATCTCCCCACCTCCTTCTGCCCTGCTCACACTGCTGCTTCTACTCTTTGCCATAGAACTTCTTCCTGCAATCCATCCATGAGGTCATCACTGCCAATGTAGTGGTGAGTTGTGGGTCCGGCCTAACTCGGGGCAGTCAGACGTGGAAGTGGGTCTGTGACTAGAAGCTTCCACCCTGGGTTTGGGCTGAGGCCAGGGCTGACCTTTATTTCATCCTGAGGCTTGCAGAGGTGGGGAGACAGTGTAGACTCCACATTGAGTCAAGTAAGATTAGAATCTGGAGGACCACTTATGTGGGGGAGGATGTGGGACTCAGGGGGCCACTGTTGTTTGTACTCTCTTGGGACTCCCCTCTTCCTCTCTCATCCTTCAATGGTAGAAGAGAAACTTCAACTAAGGGTGTGGGAAGAGGGGGCGGGGCAGTATTTTGGTGTGAACCAGACTTGTGCTTCATATTCATTCTAGACCCTACTTACTATTTATCTGAGGAATGGCCATATGGGTTTGTGAAGGGGGAGAATCTTCATAGCTGAGAATGTGGCTCAGTAGTAGAGTGGTCGCCTAGCATGCCTGAAGCCCTGGGTTCTATTCAACACAGAAAAGGGTGGAAGGGGAGGTGGAGCTCAAGTGGTAGAGCGCCTGCCTTGATCAAAAAGAGCTCAGGGACAGTGGCCAAGCCCTCAGTTCAAGCCTCAAGAATGGAAGAACAAATCTTTGTTGGAGGCCTTTTTTTTTTGTTTTGAAAACAATTTATTCTTTGTGATAAGCATAACATGGGCCTCTTTCCTGGCCACCAATGAGCCATTAGATATCCCTTGAGTTTGGGCCAACTCCTGGCATCCTCTGCCTTACCTAACCCCCAGTTTAACCTTTTCATCAGCCGGCAGATGGAGGCTTCAGGGAAGGCCACCTGGCCATCTACTTCTGGTGGCTGCCAAGGATTTGAGAGTCAGTATGTCACATAGAAAGTCATCATCCACATCGGTCTATAGAAGTAAGTGAGGGAGCACTCCTCCCCTGAGGCTGGGAGCTGTGGGCAGATCTGGATGTGGGGCATCTGTGGCAGGATGTGCTCCTTCGGGGAGAGTCCACTCTGGCGTCGGGAACCCTGACCTCCCCTCTGGCATTTTCCATGCTGTCTTCAAGTTTCAATTCTTCAAAATCTTTCTGCTCCTCCCTCATTTCACCCAGCATGGGCCCTGAGGCCTCTGAAGCAGTGTTGGTGGTGGGGGGCTCAGCCTGTGCTGGCATCTGGAGACTGCTGTCTGTGCCTTCCCCTGCGAGGAGCAATAGCAGCTCCTGCAGCACTGTCCTCTTCTCCATCTTCTCCTGGGACAGCCAGTGCCTGCACTCAGCATTCTCCCAACACAGCATATGCAGGACCAACATCTGCACTTTACATACCACAAGGGACTCCTCAATGGTTCGGATGTGTGCCGACAGCTGGCTGCATCAATGGTGGTGCTCACCTGCTGGACTCTGGAAGTCCACCTCATCAGGCAGGTCATGGATGAAGCAGATTTTCTTCTCAGAGGCACATATGTCCCGCTTCCCATCCCCATGCATGCTGTGGTGTCAGCTCATGGGATGGAGGGTCTGTGGCTCCAACTCAGTCTGGCACTGAGCTGCCAGGTGGCCCCGGGTGCCTGCAGCAGGCCCTCCTCTCTTGTGGCATGATTTTCCCTCTGTGGATCTCAGCCTCCAAGTGTGCTAACAGAGCCTAGTCCATCTACCAGGTATCATGGAATACAATTCTTGTATCCCATTGGTCAGAAAGAACCATGAAATAATGTGGCCGGAATCCTGTGATGCATGCAGAATGGGTCAAGTCAAGATGACAGTGGCTCCCCCAGCCCCTTTCCCAGGGAACTCTGTCCAATTCAGCTGGGGAAAAGAGGGTGACCAGTTTTAGCTGGATGTCTGCACAGATTGTTGTGTATGTCTGTTTGTTGCCTGTCCTAGACCTTGAACTCAGTATCTGGGCACAGTCCATGAGCTGCTTTTGCTCAAGGTTAACCCTCTACCACTGGAGCCATATGGCTCTATTTCTGGCTTTGTTGACAATGAAGTTGGACAGGGGGTCTCAAGGATTTCCCTACTTAGGGTGACTTTGACCACGATCCTCCTATCACAACCTTGTAAGTATCAAGGAGGACTGCTGAGAACCACTGGTGCCTGCCTAATCATTGGTCTTGCTGATGTTCTTAGACAGACCGATAAGTTCCTATCCTTGGGTTGAAGTAATGGGAGCTGGAGCCCACAGTTTGAATCCTGGTCCTGCCACCTCCAAATGGCAGGCAGGAAATCCTAAGAAACTCATTCCTATAAATATGAATACCAATGCAATGTGATGTATGTCATGATTGAATGGGCAGTTCTTGAATGATTCTAGGATAAAATTATATACAATTATTTTATAGGACACTGATCGATTTTAATTAATACTTTATAAAGATTTAAACAATAACATTCATTAAATTGGGGCATAATGAAATAGCTAATAATTGGGCGTCACATAGTTAGAGATGCCATTTTTTCTGCCCGGACTTAATTGCTATATAGCATTTTCTGAATGTACTTTGGAATATGCAACTAAGATATATAATACCAGACATGGAAATCAATCATTCAAACAGTTTTTATCAAAAATGCTTATAGGAAAATAAAGAGGAAAATCCAACTTATGTGTATTTGAAGATAATGCTAGGTTAGTCCTCTTCTCATATTCCCCATTCCCTTCTTGAGAATAATACACATAGTAAGGAAATGCTTAGAATGTTTTGGAGAAATAGGTTGACTTTAAACCAGTGAGTTACTCTATGCTGCATTTTCTTTACTTCATATCTAGAAAAGCTATATTCTCACTTTATCATTTTCCTTAGGCTTTGTACTCAGGTTTAATCTACAATGGGTGACAAATAAAGATATAAACATTTTTTAACAGTGGATAAATTTAGGCTGAGGAATCTTGGTACAGCTATACTCAGGCAGATAGGCTTCATCAGTCATGAGACCATGATATCAAATGTTAATCAATGCTTGCTGGTGTCATGCTTATGAGATTTTGTGTATTATAAACAGTGGTTATTAGCAGTTGTTTTGTAATCAACATCATTTCATGGGTTAGAAACTGAAGTAAGATATTATTTTCAAAACTAAATTGAAGGAGGAATCCAAAATTAGTTACCAAGATATACATCATTAACACAATGTTTTAAAAATGCAAGCTAAAGGAAATATATGAAACAAAACAATATTTACAATAAATACAGAATCGGTATATAACATTTCTTTTATCCCAGTTGCAAAACAGCTTGCATGATGACTTTTCTGGTTATATGTTTGTTAGGTCTTGATATTTAGTTGAAGTTCTGTTCTTTCACATATTTTTGTCAGATCAAAGAGGAAATTAATTCCATGCCAGAGTCACATCCATAATTATGTTACAGTTGTATCCCGCTACTTTCTCAAAGTTTCAAATCAGCTTGAGTATATTGTGTCATTTTTGGATATAACTAAATAGGTATACAATTTTGTCAGTACTAGAAAGATTTTGACCACTACTTTTTAAAATAGCATTTTCCAGAAACTACTTCTCTCTTTTAATGAGATTTTTAATTTCATTTATATCATGGGTTGATGTTTTCCTTCAGATAGCCCACATTCAGTCTTCTACAAAGTGTAATTTGGAGTAGTTTAAAATTATGTACACTCAGGTACACGGCTCAGATTCTATTATTTGCATATTTTGTTCTTGTTAAATCAGTAGGATTTAGGTCTCAATATGGATACTATAGGACTTATTGGTTGCATTTCTGAATTTTTTAAGTATGTGATGATTTTTGTTATTTTATTCTTTTAAATATGTGCAGCTTTTAAACAATTTGATCCATTCACGTGATTTGCTATATTAGGTTCATCTAGATGAATTTAATTACAAATTAACACAACCGTACTTCTGAGACAGTTATCTTTATGGATCTACTCAAGGGTAACATGTATTTGAGGTTTTTGTGCTTAAAAATAATCAGGCACAACAGGTTTTTGTTCCTGGGGGAGTTCTACTTGGTTGGTTGTTTTTCCAGCTGTGGTGACTTCAACATATGTGTGCATTTTATTTCAATTGTTTTGTGTCTATATTTTGTTTCATATAACAGAAAGTACATATATAATCAGTGATTTAGAACTTTTCCAAATAGAGTTCTAAGAGAGATACTTGAAGTTTTGTGGCATCTGGGACCAGGTAGGTCTTGTTAGTGGAGGGGGTAGCACAATAACAGACATTCTTTGACATCATTTGAATTCTTCCTCCTCTTACCTCACTATTTCCAATAGTATTACTTCAAAGCCTTTAGTGGAAAGAAAATAATTTTGTCTGTGTGAACTCATAAATTTTGCTTTAATTAGGATACACTATGCATTTACATTTGATTTTAACTCTAAAATCTTCTTTCCTTCTTTTAAAATCACAGATGCGAATTTATAATGCTAAAATACCATCTAATAATTTAAATGAAATGGTCCAAACTATTTTTGCTTCACACTATATGTAATACAGAGTGTAATAATAGTGAGTAATGTAGTATGTAATAATTGACTTTGGGGAAAGTCAATTACAAGTGATTTTGTGAGATATTGAGAAATATTAAAATATGTTTGATTCTATTAAAAATTTCACAGTTACATCTAAAAATAACTCATAGTTATAAACTAATGCTAAAAAGTAAGATTGTTTATTGGAAAAAAAACAGAAGTTACAATAAGCTGGCTTTTTACAAATTGACATGGTTTGGGCTTTGGTGGCTCATGCCTCTAATCGTAGTTACTCAGGAGTCTGAGATTGAGGATAGTGGTTCAAAACCAGCCTGGGCAGAAATGTCTGTGAGACTCTTATCTCTAATAACCCACTTGTAAAATAGAAACAACACTGTGGCTCAAGTGGTACAGTGGTATCAATGAACTGAAGAGTTGAGAGACATTGCCCAGGCCCAGAGTTAAAGCCCCATGACCAACAACAATAACAAAAAAATTGACATTAATTTTTACTTTATTATTTCATGATTTTTTATTGTGAAAATACATATAGAGGGGTTACAATTACATGAGTACGGTAATGATTACATTTCTTATCAAGCATTGTTGCCTCTTCCTTTGTTTTCCCTTACCATACCTTCCCATCTCCCCCCCTAACCAACCCATGCATGCGCTAACATAACGTGTTGTACATCTGATTGTTGCAATGGGTCCACCTGTATCCCTATTTAAAGAATTTGTTTTTCCCTATTCCTCCACAAATTATAACAACATCAAATACTGTGAAAACAGGGGTTATACCATGGGGGAAGGACTTACAAAGCAACAAAGAAATCATCTTATAAATATGCTAGGAACAATACCAAGAGAGAAAAAAACATTTGAGTCCTTATCTTGGGGTTCATTTTGCCTAACATAACTTATCTGACCGTTTCTGCTTGTCTCACAAATATACTAGTTCTTGCAAATAAGGGAAACCATGGGACCTATATTTCTTTGGGCCTGGCTTACTTCACTTCATATAATTTTTTCCAAGTCTTTCCATTTCCTAACAAATGGGGCAATGTCATTCTTTCTGATGGAGGCCTAGAATTCCATTGTGTATATATACCATATTTTATTGATCCATTCATCTCCTGAGGGCCATCTGGGTTGGTTCCATATCTTAGCTATGGTAAATACAGTTGCAATAAACATAGTTGCGCTAGAAGCTTTAGTATGGTCATGTTTGTGATCATTTGGGTAAATGCCCAAAAGTGGGATAGCTGGGAAATAGGGGAGCACTATGTGGAGTCTTTTGACGAACCTCCATACTACTTTCCAAAGTGGTTGAACAAGTTTATACTCCCACCAACAATGCAGCAAGGTACCCTTCTCTCCACATCCCCTCCAGCTTCTGTTGTTATTAGAGTTCTTGATTATAGCCATTCTGACTGGGGTGAGGTGGTATCTCAATGTTGTTTAGATTTGAATTTCTTTTATGGTTAGGGAGGTTGAGCATTTCTTCATATGTCTATTGACCATCCTTCCTTCCTCTTCAGAGAAGTTTCTCTGTAAGTCTTTAGCCCACTTATTTTTGGGCAGTTGTTTCTTTCTTTGAGGATTTGTTGTTGGATTTGTTTTTGTGAGTTCCAGGTATATTTTAGATATGAAACCCTTGTTTGTTGTATGGCTAGTGAAGATCTTCTCCCTATCGGTGGGATTTTTATTGATCTTGCTATCTATGTCCTTGGCCATGCAGAAGCTCTGCAATTTCATGTAATCCTATTTGTCCAACCTTTCTTTGATTTGTTGTGTTTCTGGGTCTCTATTAAGACAATTTCAGCCTGTGCCAAGGAGACCTAGGGTGTCTGCTGTGACTCCAGGTCTTTGATCCATTTGGAATTGATTCTGGTCCAGGGTGATATATAAGGATTTAGCTTTAGTTTTCTACAAGTGATTAAGCAATTTTGCCAGCCACTTACTGAAGAAGCTGTCTTTCTTCCATTCTAATATTTTTAGCTCCCTTAGCGAAGATTGGATGGCTATATGTCAGTGGGTTAATTTCTGGGTTTTCAATTCTATTCCATTGGTCCTGAGATCTGTTCTGGTGCCAGCACCAAGCTGTTTTGATTACTATGGCTTTGTAGTTGATTTTGAAATTTACTATTGATATTCCTCCAGCACTGTTGTTTCTGTTGAGGATTGTTTTTGTTATTCGGGGTCTTTTATTGTTCCATATGAATTTTTGGATTGCCTCTTCTATTTTCTTGAAGAATGAGGTCGGAATATTCGCAGGTATCACATTGAATTTTTACATCGCTTTAGGAAGTATTGCCAGATTCATGATGTTGATCCTTCCAATCCAGGATCATGGGAGGTTTTTTACCACTTGCTAAGTTCAGTTTGGATTTCCTTTTTCAGGTTTTCTAAGTTTTCATCATAGAGATTTTTCACTTCTTTGGTTAAACTAATTCCTAGATATTTTATTTTGTGTGGGGCTATTACGAATGGAGTTGCTTTCCTTATGTCAGCCATGCTTTTCTCGTTGTTGGCATACAGTAAAGCTATTTATTTTTGAGGGTTAATTTTATACCGTGCTACTTTGCCAAAGTTTTGAATCAGCATAAGTAATTTGGCAATGGATTCTGTGGGATTCTTTAAATATAAGATCATGTCATCTAAAAAGATGGAGAGTTTTACTTCATCTTTCCATATTTGGATCCTTTAATGTTTGCGTCTTGTCTTATTGCTGTAGCTACACATTCTAATATTACATTGAAGAGAAGTGGAGAAATTGGACATCCTTGTCTCTTTCCTAAGAGGAAATGGCTTTAGTTTTTCACCATTAAGTATAAAGCTGGCTGTATGTTTGTCATATACAGCCGTTATTGTATTGAGGAATGTTCCCTGGATTCCTAATTTTTCCAGAGCCTTCATCATAAAGGGGTTTTGGAACTTGTCAAATGCTTTTTTCTGCATCTATTGAGATAACCATGTGGTTCTTATCCTTGGTCTTGTTGTTGTTGTAAATTATATTAATTGATTTGCATATATTAAATCAGCTTTGCAACCCTGAAATGAATTCTGTGTGATCGTGGTGTATGATTTTTTGGATGAATTGTTGAAGTCGATTGGCCAAAATTTTGTTGAGAAATTTTGCATCAATGTTCATCAAGAAATGGGTCTATAGTTCTGTTTCTTTGATGAGTCCCTGCCTGGTTTTGGGATGAGGGTTATGATGGCTTCATGGAATGAGTTCGATAGTGCACTTTCTCTTTCAATTTCATTGAGGAATTGGAGGAGTATTGGTGTGAGCTTTGCTTTTAAGGCCTTGTGGAATTTTACTGTAAATCCATCTGGTCCTGGGTTTTTCTTAGATGGGAGTTCTCTTATTGCTGTTTCTATTTCAATGCTTGATATTGGCCTGTTGGTTTAACTCAACTTCGTTTAGTTTTGGCATATCAATATTTGCTAGGTAATGGTCCATTTCTACCAGGTTCTCAAACTTATTAGCATAAAGGTTTGAGAAGTATCCCCTTATAATGTTCTGGTTCTTGGTTGTTTCTGTGGTGATGTTTCCATTCTCCTCTCTGAGTTTGTTTATTTCCATGTACTCTTCTTTTTCTGATAAGATTTGCTAGGCGTCTGTCAATTTTTGTTAATTTTTTCGAAGAACCAAAGCTTTGTTTTGTTGATTCTTTCTATGGCTTTTTTGGATTCTAATTCATTTAATTCTGATTTAATTTTAATTATTTTTTTCCATCTACTGGATTGGGGCTTATTTTGATGCTCTTTTTCAAGGGGGGGCATATGTCTCATTAAATTGTTGGTTTCAGATTTCTTTAATTTGTTGATGTAGGAACTCAGAGGTATAAAATTGCCTCTGAGTACTGCATTTCCTGTGTCCCAGAGGAGCTGGTAATTTATGTGTTCATTTTTTTTTGAATATCATGAACATTTGCATTTCCTTTCTAATCTCTTCCATGACCCACTGGTGACTCAACAGTGTGTTGTTCAGCCTCCATGTGTTACAGGACTTTCTTTGGTGGCTTTTTTGTGTTGAGTTCTGATTTTATTCCCTTAGATGCTGTTTCTTGGCATTTATTGTGGTCTTATTGGTTTTCTATGTGTAGGACATCTTTAAGTACCTTTTGTAAGTCTGGTTTGGTGGTTCCAAAAGCTTCTTATATCTCAATAGGCCTGTTTTTTGCATGTTTGTGAAGTTCTCTACTAAGATTCTGTTAAATAAATTTCCTAAACCATTAACTTCTGTCTCTAGGTGCTCCTCTACACCCATTATCCTCAGATTAGGTCTTCTGATGGTGCCTTCCAATTGTTGAATAGATCTATCATATTTCTAGGATTTGTCTTGGATAGTTATACATTCTTTCTCTATAATATCTAGTCTGTCTTCAATCCCCGAGATTCAATCTTCTGCATGGTCTAACCGACTGTCAAGACTTTCTACTTGGTTTTTTAAAATTTCTTTTCCTTCTAATTGTTTGGCTTTGATGGATCCAAATCTTTGTTGGAGCTTTGTTTTAGGTCTTGTATGAACTTTACTTCCTTAATTTGGCGTTCAGTATTTCTTCTCAAATCACTTAGTTGATTCGTTATGGTTTACTTGGACTCCCAGTCCTTTTCTTGGGCTCTACTGAGAATTCCCTTTGTGGTCTCCCTGAATTCATTCAGCTGTCTGTTCATGGATTCCATGAATGCCTTTATTGATCTTGGTCTATTCTCACCCTCTCTCGCAAGTCCTGTATTACTCTTTGATTAGCTTCCTCACAATCATGCAATTCCTCTTTCTCATTGACTGATCTCAGCCTTCTCATGCGATTACTATATCTCTCTTTGACTGTTCTCAATCTGCTCATGCAATTGCTGTATTAATCTTTGAGCAGCTTCCTCATGCTCACAAGATTCCTGTATTAATCTTTGGTTTACCCCCTCTCGCTCTCTATCATGCTCACACTGAATCCTTTCCAAGTTTTCAATCTATTCATTCACCATGTTTACCACTAGTGTTTGTAGAGATTTTTGGGAACTCTTCTCTGGATTATTCATTAAATATTCTGTCACCTGATTATCATGATTGGGAATTCATATACCCAGACTTGCCATTTTTCTTGTGTTTTTCTGCTTGTTCTGCCCATTTGGTATGAAAGTAAAACCAATTTTACGCTAGAACACTATTTTAAGGCAAGCATCAACCTGAGTCCTGTAGTTGCACAGTCAAAATGGTTGCAGATACAATCTAGTTCATCAGATACAATCTATTCAACTGCAAACAACCATGGACTAATGGGCTAATAAAAGCAAAAATGATTTGACACACCAGGAATTATTAAGTTTAGGGAGAAATGTGGAGAAAAATAGGATTAGAGGGATGTGGAGAGGTAAGAGAAGAGTGAATTTAACCAAGTTCTTATGTCTGAGCAGGAAATGGATTGGACAGAATGATAACAGAGAGATTTTTTTAAACAATAAATAAGAAATTGATAAACAAAAATTTAAATTTAAGAAGTGAAACACTTAAAAATTATGTAAGTTTAAAGAAATGATATTGAGAGAAGAAAAGGATAGGATGAGATGAAAGGAGGGATAGAAAGGAAACATGGAAAACTAAAAAATAAAAAAAATTAAAATTAGGTACTTGAAAATTATATTGGTGTAAAAAATAATACTGCTGTTAAAGAAGTTCAGCCTAAGACCTTTTGAATCAAGTAATAAATAAATTTCTGGATTATGTAAAGAATGGAGAATAACATCTAATTATCGACCGCAGGTATGTATCGGGGGATGAGCAGAACAGCAATTAAGTCAAACAAAAAAGAATAAAGAGAGAAAAATGAAAACAATATAAAGGACCAAAAGGTCAAAAGAGTTTAAACACACACACACACACACACACACCAAAAATAAAAATTATGAGAAAAAATTAACATCAAACACTTTTTAAAAAATTAAAATTGAAAAAAAAAGATAAAAAAAAGAGTTCTTTGATTTGATTTTTGGGTTCCTTTGGTGGGAGGGAATGGGAAGATCCTGTATTTCCCCTGTGTCCATAACCAGTCTCTTGGTGGAGTCTGGTGTGCTTGTGGTGTTTAGTTTTCATTTTGCTTGATTGGTTTCTTAAGTCAATTTTTTGGGGCAGGCAGAAAAATCCTCTGCTTTACTCAGGATTTTGTAATCCTCCTCCCAGGCTAGTTCAATGGGAAGGAGATCTGCTTTGAGTATCACAAATGAGGGAGATGGCTGTTTCCTCCAGTGTGGAGATGCTGTGATGAGGCTAGGTTCTGGGTAGTTGAGGCCTTTCAGAAACAGTAGCTTTTCCCTGAGGGGCAACTCCTGAAACACTCGGGAAGCTGATTCTCAGGATTTATGTTTCCTGAGTTTCAAATGTTTGTCTAGACTGTTGTAGGGAGGGGCAGCTTCTGGCTCTGTTTGCCCTGTGAAGGAAATCACTCCTCCAAGGACAGAGCTACCACTGGCTGGGTGGGGTGACATTCCCCTGGGTGGAGCTGAGCCTGGCAGGTCATGTCTACTTCCTGTGACTTGCCAAATGACTCCTTTGTTTTCTTCCAAGGAATGAGTTGGAGCTAGCTGCTCAGCCTTACATAGGTAAGAGTCTAGATGGAGATCTCTGGTGGTGGGGAAAGGATGGCCTTCTCTTCTCTGCCCCCTGAGAAGGAGTGAGGATGTCAGGATTCTGCTCATGCCAGAGTGTTGGTTCCTGGGTCGTCTCTGGTCTGTGATCTGCAGGATGAAGAGATCTGCTCCTTGTCAGTTCTTACTGGTGAGTAGAATCTGCTCACAGGCCACGTCTGGGGCCCTTGTCGTGGACTCTTTCTGTAGGTATGGTGGCTACAGCCCCTGGAACTGTCCCTACTGCCACCATAGCTGTGGCTACTGGCAAGTGCTCAGATCTGTCATCTTGCCTGGATTTTCCCTCTCTGGCCAAACTCTCTGTACTGTGATGGCACACTTGGTGTGACTCTGGCCTACGACTGTTCACTGGAACACTAAAAGTACTTCCTGTGCAAGAGCTTATTTACCCTCCAGCTTCTCCTCCTCCATCTTCCACCAAGTCCTCATGATTTTTTATGAATTTTTTTTAGTGAAAAATTATTTTGGTGTTAATATTTTGGCTTAACATAAAATGAGCCTATTCTAGTCTTTTTTTAAATTTAATTTTATTTTATTTGAGAACATACTGTACAGAGGGGCTACAATTACATGGGCAGGATAATGCATACATTTCTTACCAAGCATTGCAGCCTCCTCCTTTGTTTACCCTTCACCTCCCTTCCCGAGCCTATTCTAGTCTTAATTTAATAAATAAAACTCTCTGATTCTATAACAGCATAAATTTTGTGGGTAATGATTAAGACTAGGTTGCATTTCTGAAAAAAAAATCACCACCCAAAAAAGAGGAACAAAGAGAAAACAAAATATGACAGGAAACATAAATCTTAATGGACTGATTGTCAGTTTGTTTTAACTTTTAATCAAAAATTAAAGTAATACTTGATAATGTTTTATTAACATACTTAAATTTCTTCATCTTTGTCATTTAAGATTCTCTTAAGAAAGAAATTCAACAGGCGTCAGTGTTTTTTCCTGACTTTTCATTATAGTGTATAGCTCAATATACTGAGAAAGCATTTGTTACGGGAAAAAAATCCCATTCTTTGGTTTGCTTCAATCTGTATTTAAAGCTGAATATCACATCTTACCCACCCTATTGTCTGTATTCTCATTTGAAACACTTCAATAAGTTTTCTTTCCCTGGTTTCTCAGCCAGCAAATCTTTATAAAACAATATGTTTTCATTCATTGTGCTTTCCAAAATGTATCTCACAAATGCCTAGAACAAAGCACAATCTGAAACATCTGTGGAGTTTTCCACCTAGAGTACAAAATAATCACTTTTCATACTTCTTAGAACCGGCTGTTCACTGGCATTAATTGCTCTGTCACTTCCATGCTTTAAAACAATAGCATTTAACAATGGCGTACATTTTAATTGGTTTACCACATTTGGTTCGTTTTCAGCAAGGACTGTCTTCACGGAAGATGGTAATAGATGAGGTTTGCAATTATGTGTTTTAAAAGAGCTCTAAGTTGTGGATATTGAATATCCATTTCAGTGACTAAATATTTAAATTAAATCCTGTAATGTATAGTGCTTCAATTTTCTGGCTAAAGTGTTCTACAATCTAGATATTTTTAAAGGAAATATTGTACGTTGTTTCCTTGGTGACAACGTAATTGGAAGACTTAAAATTTTCATATACCATTGCCGTCTTAAATGAAGTGTATGTACATGGGTTTGTGTACAGAACTTTTGGGACAGCATTAATGTTTGAATCTTGAATGGGATTTGATTGGATTTGTGGCAGGCTTTCATGGTATGAGAAGAAAAAGGCCATACTAATAATTTTATCTGTTACATTGCTATATTAGTTTATTCAAATACACACACACATACACACAGATATACACATGTGTAGTATGAAGACCCAGTCAGCCTGCAAGAAAAAGTTTTAATAGGAATTCCATAAAATATTTAGTCTGGTGATATCTGATTAGAATTTATAGCAATATCTAGTTGCTTCCACCCCTGGACAAGTCATTATCATTGGTGAAGGTGTTGCCATTTAAATTTAGAATGCCCCAGAAAGACCTATATGTTAAACAAAATTGACTTTACATTTCCTCCCAGACTGTGGAGAATACCTGAATAGTTCTCTTGGAGATTAAGTTCTTCAGAGTGAAACCTATGAGAACATGGACTCTCATCTACTTTGTTCTTTTATCTGTTAATCATTCTAGGTCAAAAACATTTCTTTTTGACATACTCCCCACCTTGACATTGTCTTGTCACAGGCCACCAAAGCAATAAAACCAACTGAAGATACACTGAAACCTTCAAACTTATAAATCAGTGTAAGCCTTTCTGCTTACTAAATGGACAATATCACTTATTATGGTAGGTTATAAAGCTAACACAGAAATCTAGTCTTTCTAACAAGGTAGAGCATATAAAAAATGCTTCATTATAAAATATCTAACTCCAAGTTGTATTTAGTGTTTTTGTTTCTGTAGATCCTAGGGCTTAAACTCACGGCGTGAATGGTGCTTTTGTGTTCAAGGCCAGTGCTCTACATAAAATCTGAACTGAACTCCATTTCTCCTGGTAGTTAAATGGAAATAAGAATCTAATGAATTTATCTATTCAGGCTGGCCTATTCATGTTGCATACTTTATGTAATCCCAATTCTCAGGATTGTATAGATGCTCCAACTACAATATAAAAAAACTTAATACATACTAAGGACATTTGTAAAGTATAAAATGAAGGAAAAATTTTCATCCTTTATAAATCTATGCAAAATCTATGCTAAACTATTGATGTTTTACTGTACCTTTACTGCAACCAGTTTGATATAGTTTAGTATTGTCACTCCAAGTTTCTCTATCTTCTACTGGATATTTACTTTTTCACGTATGTGTGTATATGTATACATATGTATCTATCAATATATGTCCCAATGTGGATCATCGGACTTGAAGCTGCTTTGTTTGCTGTTCAGCAATTGAACTTTGTCGGCTTAATTTGTGACAATATCTGTGCTCATTCTCATCATTCTTTTATTTACCAAATCATCGGCAGTCTAAAATCAGCTTCATTTCCCGGGGAAGGTTACCAATTAGTCCAACCAATATCCACCCAGAGGGTTTTAATAAAGCATGCTTTAAGGAAGAAAGATAACATGAAATGACAACTACAGAAATTCTACAGAGACCTGACATCTTTCACATTTATGCCTTCCTTCTCTTCTCATACTTTAGAAAGCATTAACTAACACTATAAATATAGTGCAATTATAAGTTAAGGATCAGTGTTTTTTTTCCAACCTGAAGCCTTCTTTTCCATGATTCTGGACATAAACTTTTGGGAGATTTTTTGGATTGTGATGGGATTCCATACAAACAAAGACATGTTTATCAAGAAAGTCAATGTTTTCTTTTTTTTTCTTTGTTCATGCATTTTTTATTTTAAAATTGATATACAGGAGTTTTTTTAAATTTTTTAATTAATTTTTTTGTGAACACACTGTACAGAGGGGATACAAAATTTCCACTCAGAGTACTAAACAAAAGATGGAGAAAATTAAGGATAGCTATATATGTTAAGCACAAATACAGGCAATATCAAGATATCTTGAAATTGTATAATTTTGCTGGATAAAGTGGCTAAAACCTACAATATTATCTACTTAGAAAATAGAGATGAGAGAATTGCAGTTCCAGGCAAGCCCAGCCAAAAAAAAATGTTTCAGAAACGCTAACCATTTGCTGGGTACAATGTGTTTTGCTTGTGTTAGAAGGACCACTGTCCAAGTAGGCCCAGGCATAGTGATACTACCTCAAAATAAGCAATCAAATTACAATCTGTTGGTATGGCAGTAGTAGAGATGCTGTTTCACAAGTATAGGTTTTTGGGTAAAATCTTCCAGTACCACTAAGCATTTAAGTGTGTGACAGGGTAAGAATTTGGCATGTCTGAGGTCAAGAGTTCATCCTCATTTTACAAGCTCTAATAAAACCTTTCTCTCTTTTGCTATTTTTTAAATATAGCATAACTTCCATGCCCAAACCAAATAATTTCCTATTAGATATTTTCTCCTATCCATTAAGTAATATGTTATGTGTTCGATAATGTCCCACTGAAATCACACTAACGATCAAAAACCCATTGCATTAGAAAGTGACTGCATTTGGAAACAGAATCTCAAATGTAGAATTTAAGTTGAAGTCTCCTCCAAGAGAAGCAGAAGGCCTTGAATATGCCAAGGAAAGAGGACTTAGAAGAAGCCAACTCTGATCTTGGAGTTTTAGTTCCACCAACACAGAAGCAATGTATTTACAGTGTTAACACTACCCAATCTGTGGTATTTTATTATTACAATTACTAGTAAACATGTGGAATCTATAAGACCTGAAAAGTCATTGACTCTTGGGGTCCATGACTCACCTCTATAATACTAGTGATTAAGAAAGATGAGACTTGGGCGATAATGGTTTTCAGGCTGGTAGGACAATTCATGAGGTAATATCTCCAATTAACTACAAAAATTTCTGGGCTGGAGGCATGGTTCAAATGGTAAAATGACTACTGTTAGCAAACTGAACATGAGTTATGTCCAAGCCCCAAATTGGGATAAAGAAAAAGTCCTTAGAACAATACTATGAGAAACAGAATTATGAATAGGAAAGCAGAAACAAAAGAAATGAACTTATTCACACAGACAAAGCTTCCCAATCTGAAATATGGCATAAAATATAATATTGAGGGTTTTCCTTACTATACAATAGACTGTATATCTTTGAAATGAAAAAGGGAAAACGATAGTAGCATAAAAGTTTTAGAAGGAGTCTGTCTTCAGAAATATATATATATATATATATATGCACACACATATATATATAATGTGTACAAAGACACATGTTTTTAGAGATTATTTGTCATCAGAAATATATACATATATCTAAATTTATGTGTAGAATGATGTACATTATAGAGAAACAAAAATATTAAAACATAAGTAAAATTAAAAAATACATCAAACCAAGTGCCAGTGACTCACGCCTGTAATTCAAGCTATTCTTGGTAATGAGATCTTAGAATTCTGCTCAAAACTAGACCAGACAGAAAAGTACTTGTTATATTCTTATCTCTAATTAACTACTAAACACAGGAAATAGCTCTGTGTCTCAAGTTGTAGAGTGTTGGCTTTGAGCATAAAAAGGCTTAGGGATAATGCCCAGGCCTTGCAAACAACAACTACAACAAACAACAACAACAACAAAATATATCACACTAATTTCACAAAAGCATCTTTTAACTGCTGTGAACATTTCTTAGAAACATGAATACATGTCTCTGGAAAAATCTAATGAAAAGTATACACTATTTATATCTATGTTAAAGAAATGAGTATTTAGATTTTGTTTAAGATATTTATGTAATGATTAGGAATTAAGACTAATGATAATATATTGGGACTGGTCTTTTATTCTATTTTACGTTAGTAATAAAACGATATTTGTACTGATTATATAAAATTACTCTTGTTTGGTATTTGAATTATAATAAGTGATAAACATTTTTAAATGATTTCTATAGGAAAGGATCATTTTCTTAATGGTATCAATTCTTTTGTAATTTCAAAACCATTAAGAAAATTATTGCAAGGCTGGTTTGCTCTAAGACTATATTTGTTTTCTTGTTCTAGTTTTCATATGTTGGTAGAAATTTAAATTCCAAAAATTCAGTGGATATTGGCATTCAGGAACATCTTCATAGGTACTAATATTAGAGTCGCTTAAGTGGAATTGTTTTATTTTGTGTGTTATTTTAACAAATAAAAATGATTATGTCTTTTCACTGCGATTGGCTCTTATCTTGAGAATAATTTCTGTCCTAGCAAAATAGAGAAAAGCAATTGGATTCAGCAAGTAACATATGGCTTTCATAAAATGCAGATGCATAGATTTAGATTCTGTCATTTGCTAAAAGTTTCTACCAGAAAAGGCTATCAATTACTTATAAGTGATGCACAATTCCTAGATATTCCAGCTATCACATACACTTTTGGATTGAGTTATCTTTGCATAAACTCAGGAAAACAGACCAAAAAATCTCAAAGTAAACAAATTATATCATTGTTTTAAAAGTTGTAGTTTACAAAGAATTTTTAGATAACACCAAAAACATCTTTTTAGATATTCTGCGATTTTTGTGAAGTATTTTTAACAAGAGTTTTTTTTTTAATTTTTTTTGCTGACATGAAATTCACATGCAATATATTATCTCCTTTTATTGTATACATTTTAGTGCTTTGGAAGTGAATTGAACAATCATAGATTTTCCAAGCCTAATTTTCACAAACTTGCATTTGTTCAAATAGAATTGTTATAAATTTTAGAACAGACATTAAAATAGATATAAAATTCAGTTACAGGAATTTGTCCAGCATACATCTTCTATAGGGTGAGTTTTCAAAATTTGTTTTTGGGGATTATTTCCAGGGTCTCAAACATACTATTCAAGTGCAGTCAATGAACCACATACCCTGTTCAAACAAGTTTTATACTTCTCTTTAATACATACATAGAAGTGTAATGTAGATCCTATACAATTCTCTTTGAGCTCTTGAAGACTTGAAAACTTAATTGCTAAAATGATTGCAGTATTATGCAAATCATTCTGCTATGTGGAATATATCAATTTATCCACAAATGCATTACTATATTTTGTGTCATCTTTTTATATTATGGTCATACTAATGAGTTTTATTTTTATTTTTTTACATACTACAGAGGAGCTTAATGCATATGCTCCTTCTATTGACTATTAATTTACATATATTCTTTAAAGAAATATCCTGTTTGGGAAAAAATTTATATAAAATTCGAATATATAAAAGTACTTAAGACTCAGGATCATTGTAGAATTAACACTGTAGCATTAAGGAATATGTGCCCTCTATCTGTTGGATATGTTTTCACTTCTTTAATAGAATTATGAAAGTTTATCAGTTGATATTAACCAGTTTATTCTTGCTTTTCTTTAGCCACTAATGCTTTCCATGTCAACTTTTTAGAAACCTTTACTGATCCAATATCATGAATTTTTAAATTTATGTTTTATAGTTTTTGACAGGATCCTAATAGAGAACTTCCCAAGCATGCAAAAAGATAGGCCTATTCAAATACAAGAGGCTTTTAGAACTCCAAATAGACCAGACCACAACAGGACATTCGACCGTCACATTATAAACTTCACAGGATCAATTCAGACCAAGGAAAAGATCCTTAAAGCTGTCAAAGAGAAAAGACCAATCACCTATAAATGGAAACCAATTAGAATCACTTCAGATTTCTCAGCAGAGACAATCAAAGCAAGAAAAGCCTGGAATGACGTATGCCATGCCCTAAAGACAAACAACTATCAACCAAGAATACTGTACCCAGCTAAAGTCTCCTTCATAACCGAAGGTCAAATAAAAATCTTCCATAGTAAGGAAAAACTGAAACAATATATCTGCACCAAACCATTCCTACAAAAGATACTTAAAGATGCCCTACACATAGAAAACCAACAAGACCACAAAAAAGGCCAAGAAACCACACCCAATCGGAGAATCCAAGAACCATAGGAAGAACCCAGTTATCATAGCTCCCAAGAAGATGGATAAAATGGCAGGAACTCCCGAATACCTCTCAGTCCTATCTCTCAACATTAACGGACTTAACTCTCCAATTAAGCGACATAGACTGTCTAGTTGGATTAAAAAACAAAAGCCTTGTATCTGTTGCCTTCAGAAGTCACACCTTGCCCATAAAAACAAACACATTTTGAAAGTGAAAGGATGGAACAAAATGTACCAAGCAAATGACCCCCATAAAATGGCAAGAGTTACAATCCTAATATCAGATAAAATAGAGATCAAATTAAAATTAGTGAGAAGAGGTAAAGAAGCTGGCTACCTACTAATTCAGGGATCTCTCATTCAGGAGGATATTACAATTCTAAATCTCTATTAATCAAACAATGGAGCACCCAAATTTATCCAAGAAATACTACTTTCCTTCAAATCTCACAGAGATCCAAACACATTAATTGTTGGGGACTTTAAAATACCTCAGTCCCCACTAGATAGATCAACTCGGCAAAAACTCAACAGAGAAACCACAGATTTAAACAACTCCATAGATCAACAAGATTTAACAGACATCTACCAAATATTTCACCCAGCAGTATTAGAACATATGTTTTTCTCTGCAGCACATGGAACATTTTCAAAAATAGACCACATTTTAGGTCACAAAGCAAACGTCCAAATTAAGAAACATTGAAGTCATACCTTGCATTCTCTCAGACCACAAGGGAATAAAATTAGAATTCAACCAAAAGCCAACAAAGAAAGTCCTGTTAAACATGGAAGCTGAACAACACACTGCTGAATCCCCAGTGAGTCATGGATTAAATTAGAAAAGAAATTAAATTTTCATGATATTAAACACAAACGAACACACAAATTACCATCTCCTCTGGGACACAGAAAAGGCAGTTCTCAGAGGCAAGTTGGAGAGATCTGAAACCAACAATTTAATGAGACATCTGAACCTCCATGAAAAAGAGCAGCAGGAAAACCCCAATCCAGTAGATGGAAAGAAATAATTAAAATTAAACCAGAATTAAATGAATTAGAATCCAAAAATCATATAAAATCAACAAAACAAAGAGTTGATTCTTCAAAAATATTAACAAAATTGATAGACCCGTAGCAAATCTTATGAATCTTATAAATAAGAAATAAGAATGGAAACATCACCACAGAAACAACCAAGATTCCGAACATTATAAGGGAATACTTCTCAAATCTTTATGCAAATAAGGTTGAGAACTTGGCAGAAATGGACCTTTTCCTAGCAAATATCAACATGCAGGAACTAAACCAAGATGAGTTAAACCATATTAACAGGCCCATATCAAGCATTGAAATAGAAACGACAATACGGGAACTCCCATCTACGAAAAGCCCAGGAACAGATGGTTTTACAGCAGAATTCTACAAGGCCTTCAAAGCAGAGCTCACATCAATACTCCTCCAACACTTCAATGAAATTGAAAGAGAATGTTCACTACCAAACTCATTCTATGAAGCCATCATAATCCTCATCCCAAAACCAGGCAAGGACTCATCAAAGAAAGGGAGCTACAGACCCATTTGTTTTATGAAAATCGATGTAAAATTTCTCAACAAAATTTTGGCCAGTTGAGGGGGCTGAGAAGATGGCTCAGGGGTAGAGCGCTTGCCTTGCATGCCTGAGGCCCTGGGTTGGATTCCCCAGCACCACATAAGCAAAAAGAAATAAGCCAGAAGTGGCGCTATGTCTCAAGTGGTAGAGCGCTAGCCTTGAGCTGAAGAGCTGAGGGACAGCGCCCAGGACCAGAGTTCAGACACCATGACAGGATCCAAAAACAAGAAAATTTAGCCAATCGAGTTCAACAATTCATCCAAAATATCACACACCATGATAAAACAGAATTCATTTCAGGGATGCAAAGCTGGTTCAATACATGCAAATCAATTAATATAATTCATCATATCAACAAGAGCAAGGATGGATATGAACCACATGGTTATCTCAATAAATGCAGAAAAAGGATTTGACAAGATCCAACACCCATTTATGACGAAGGTTCTGGAAAAATTAGGAATCATGGAACATTCCTCAATACAATAAAGGCTGTATAGGACAAACTTACAGCCAGCATTATAATTAATGGTACAAAACGAAAGCCCTTTCCTCTTAACTCAGGAACAAGACAAGGATGTCCACTCTCTCCACTTCTCTTCAATCTAGTATTAGCATGCCTAGCTACAGCAATTAGAAAAGATGCAAACAGCGATGGGAATGGGAAACAAAGGAGGAGGCTACAATGTTTGATAAGAAATGTACTCATTATCTTGCTCATGTAATTGTAACCCCTCTGTACAGTATTTTCACAATCAAAAAGTACATAGAAACAAATACAATTAAATAGCAAAAGTTTTCAACAACAACAACAACAAAAGAATCCCACAGACTCCACTCCAAAATCACTCATGTTGATTCAAAATTTTGGAAAAGTAGCAGGGTAAAAATTAACCCTCAAAAATAAATGGCTTTTGTATATGCCAACAAAGAGAAAAGCGTGGATGCAATAAGGAAAGCAACTCCATTCATATTAGCCCCACAAAAAATAAAATATTAGGAATTAATTTAACCAAAGAAGTGGAGGGCTTCTATGATGAAAATTTTAAAAACCTGAAAAAGAAATCAAAACAGAACTTAGAAACTGGAAAACCTCCCATGCTCCTGGATTGGAAGGATCAACATCATGAAAATGGCAATACTTCCCAAGGCTATCTACAAATTCAATGCCATATCTATCACAATATTCCAGCCACATTCTTCAAGGAATTAGAAGAGGCAATCCAAAAATTTATATGGAACAATAAAAGACCCCGAATAGCAAAAACAATCCTTAACAGAAAGAACAGTGCTGGAGGAATATCAGTGCCAAATTTCAAACTCTACTAAAAAGCCACAGTAATCAAGACAGCTTGGTACTGGCACAAGAACAAATCTCAGGACCAATGGAATAGAATTGACAACCCAGAAATGAACCCACAAATCTATAGGGACTTAATCTACGACAAGGGAGCTAAAAAAATTCAATGGAAGAAAGACAGCCTCTTCAGTAAATGGTGTTAGCAAAATTGGTTAACTATTTGTAGAAAACTAAAGCTAGATCCTTATATATCACCCTGCACCAGTATCAACTCCAGAATCAAATCAATCAAAGACCTCAGAGTCAAAGCAGACATTCTGAAAACATTACAGGATGGAATAGGAGAAACATTAGGTCTCCTTGGCATAGGCCGAAATTTTCTTACTAGAGACCCAGAAACACAACAAATCAAAGAAAGGTTGGACAAATGGGATTACATGAAATTGCAGAGCTTCTGCATGGCAAAGGACATAGCTAGCAACATCAATAGACAGCCCATGGATTGGGAGAAGATCTTCACTAGCCATACTACGGACAAGGGTCTCATATTTAAAATATTCCTTGAACTCAAAAAATTAAATCCCCCAACAACAAATCTTCAAAGAAACAACTGCCCAATAAATAATGGGGCTAAAGTCTTAAAGAGAAACTTCGCTGAAGAAGAAAGAAGGATGGCCAATAGATACATGAAGAAATGCTCACTCCCTAGCCATAAAAGAAATGCAAATCAAAACATTGAGATACCACCTCAATCCAGTTAGAATGACTAAATTAAAGAACTCTAATAACAACAAATGTTCGAGGAGATGTGGACAGAAGAGAACTTTACTGCACTGTTGGTGGGAGTGTATACTTGTTCAACCACTTTGGAAAATAGTATGGAGATTCCTCAAAAGACTCCACATAGAGCTCCAATATTACCCAGCAGTCTTATTTTTGGGCATTTAACCAAATGATCACAAACAAGACCATACTAAAGCTGCCCGCACAAATATGTTTATTGCAGCATTATTTACCATAGGTAAGATATGGAACTAACCCCAATGCCCCCTGTAGTTGAATGGATCAAGGAAATGTCCAATATATACCCAATGGAATTCTATGCCTCCATCAGAAAGAATGACATTGCCCCATTTGTTAGGAAATGGAAAGACTTGGAAAAAATTATATTAAGGGAAGTAAGCCAGGCCGAAAGGAACATAGTTCCCATGGTTTCCATTATTCGTAATAACTAGTATATGTCTGAATCAAGCAGAAAAGGTCAGATAAGGTGATGTTAGGAAAATGAACCCTAAGATATGTATTTTAAACATTTTTTCTTTCATGCACTTGTTTATAACGCAATTGTAAGATTATTTCTTTGTTGCTTTGTATGTCCCTCCCCCATAGTATAACCCATGCTTTCACTGTATTTGATGTCTGTATAATTTGTGGAGGGGAAGTGGAAAAACAAGTCGCTTAAATAAGGATAAGGGTGGACCTGTTGCAACAATGAGAAGTACAAGTTGTCATGTCAAAAATGAACTTTACAACTTGGGGGGGGGAGGATTGAGTGGGGAAGGAGGGAGGATGGGAAGGGATGGGAAGGGTAAACAAAGGAGGAGGCCAAAATGCTCGATAAGAAATGTACACTATCTTGCCCATGTAATTGTAACCCCTCTGTATAGTATTTTCACAATAAAAAAAAGAAATGGGTCTATAGTTCTCTTTCTTTGATGAGTCCCTGGCTGGTTTTGGGATGAGGGTTAAGATGGCTTCATAGAATGTGTTCGGTAATGAACTTTCTCTTTCAATTTTATTGGAGTTGGAGGAGTATTGGTGTGAGCTCTGCTTTGAAGGCTTTGTACAATTTGGCTATAAAACCATCTGGTCGTGGACTTTTCTTAGCTGGGAGGTCTCTTATTGCTGTTTCTATTTCAATGCTTGATATGGGCCTGTTAAGCTGGTTTAACTCATCTTGGTTTAGTTTTGGCATGTCAATATTTGCTAGGAAAAGGTCCATTTCTGCCAAGTTCTCAAACATATTAGCATAAAGTTTTGAGAAGTATTCCCTTAAAATGTTCTGAATCTTGTTGTTTCTGTGGTGATGTTTCCATTCTCCTTTCTGAGTTTGTTTATTTGGGTGTGTTCTCTTCTTTTTCTGTTAAGATTTGCTAAGGGTCTGTCAATTTTGTTAATATTTTTGAAGAACCAACTCTTTGTTTTGTTGATTCTTTCTATAGTTTTTTGGATTCTAATTCATTTAATTCTTATTTAATTTTAATTATTTTTCCATCTACTGGATTGGGGTTTATCTTGCTGCTCTTTTTCAAGGATGTTCAGATGTCTCATTAAATTGTTGGTTTCAGATCTCTCCAATTTGTTGATGTAGGAACTCAGGGCTATAAACTTGCCTCTGAGTACTGTCTTTGCTGTGTCCCAGAGGATATGGTAATTTGTGTGCTCATTTTTGTTGAATAGCATGAACATTTGAATTTCCTTTCTAATCTCCTCATTGACCCACTCGTGATTCATCAGTGTGTTGTTCAGCCTCCATGTGATACCAGACTTTCTTTGGTGGCTTTTGGTGTTGAGTTCTAATTTTATTCCCTTTTGGTCAGAGAGAATGCAAGGTATAACTTCAATGTTTCTGAATTTGGACAAGTTTGCTTTGTGGCCTAAAATGTGATCTATTTTAGAAAATGTTCCATATGCTGCTGAGAAAAACGTGTATTCTGATGCTGCTGGGTGAAATGTTCAGTAGATATCGGTTAAATCTACTTGATCTATGCAGTTGTTTAGATCTGAGGTTTCTTTGTGGAGTTTTTGCCGAGTTGATCTATCTAGTGGGGAGAGTGGTGTGTTAAAATCCCCAACTATTAATGTCTTTGGGTCTATGTGGGATTTGAGGGAAAGTAGTGTTTCTTGGATAAATATGGGTGCTCTGTTGTTTGCGAATAGATATTTAGAATTGTAATATCCTCCTGAAGGAGAGATCCATTAATTAGTATGTAGGGACCTTCTTTATCTCTTCTCACAAATTTTAATTTGAAGTCTATTTTATCTGATATTAGGATTGCAACTCCCGCCTGTTTATGGGGGCTGTTTGCTTGGTAGATTTTGCTCCAGCCTTTAACATTGAAAATGTTTTTGTTTTTACAGGCAATATGTGACGCCTGAAGGCAGCAAATAGATGGATTTTGTTTTTAAATCCAACTAGACAGTCTATGTCGCTTAATTGCAGAGTTAAATCCGTTAATGTTAAGAGATAGGACTGAGAGGTATTTGGGAGTTCCTGCCATGTTATCCACCTTCTGGGGAGCTTCGAAAACTGGGTTCTTCCTATGGTTCTTGGATTCTCAGTTTGGGTGCAGTTTGTTGGCCTTTTTTGTGGTCTTGTTGGTTTTCTATGTGTAGGACATCTGTAAGAATCTTTTGTAGGGCTGGTTTGGTGGAGATATATTGTTTCAATTTTTCTTTGCTATGGAAGGTTTTTATTTGGCTTTCAGTTATGAAGGAGAGTTTAGCTGGGTACAGTATTCTTGGTTGATATTGGTTTGTTTTTAGGGCATTGCATACATTATTCCAGGCTCTTCTTGCTTTGATTTTCTCTTCTGAGAAATCTGAGGTGATTCTAATTGGTTTCCCTTTATAGGTCTTTAATGATTTCTCCTTGACAGCTTTAAGGATCTTTTCCTTGGTCTAACTTGATCCTGTGCAGATTGTAATGTGACAGTAGGATATCATATTCTTGTCTGGTCTATGTGGGGTTCTAAAAGCTTCTTGTATTGAATAGGCCTATCTTTTTGCATGTTTGGGAAGTTCTCTGCTAGGATCCTGTTAAACAAATTTCCTAGTCCATTAACTTCTGTTTCTAGGAGCTCCTCTACACCCATTATCCTTAGATTAGGCCTTCTGATCATGCCTTCCAGGTTTTGGATATATCCCTCATATTTCTTGGACTTGTCTTGGATCGTTGTATGTTCTTTCTCTATAATATTTAAGGCTGTCTTCAATCCCTGAGATTCGATCTTTGCATGGTCTAACCTGCTGTCGAGACTTTCTACTTTGTTTTTTATTTCTTTTCCTTCTAGTTGGTCAACGTTGGTGGCTTCAAATTCTTTGTTGAAGCTTTGTTTTAGATCTTGTATGAACTTCTTTACTTCCTTAATTTGGTGTTCATTGTTTATTCTCAAATCACTTAGTTGATTGGTTATGGTTTCCTTGGACTCCCATTCCTTCTGTTGGGTTCCATTCAGCATTCCCTTTGTGGTCTCCCTGACTTCCTTCAGCTCTTTGTTAATGGATTCCATGAATGCCCTTAGTGATCTTTGTGTATTCTCTTTTTGCTCTCTCAATTCCTGTATTACTCTTTGCTTAGCTTCCGCCCGTTCATGCCATTCCTGTAGAGTGTTCTCAGCTTGCTCACGCCATTCCTGCCTTTCTCTTTGAGTATTCTCAAGCTGCTTATGCAAATCCTGTATTAGTTTTTGAGTAGCTTCCTCACGCTCATGATATTCCTGTATAAACCTTTGGATTGCCTCCTCTCTCTCCCTATCATGCTCATACAGAGGCCTTCGTATGTTTTCAATCTTTTCATTTATCATGTTTGCCAGCAGTGTTTGTAGAGCTATTTGGGAACTCTTCTCTGGATTATTCATTATCTGTTCTGTTCCCTAATTATCATGAGTGGGAATTGAGATAACCGGATTTTCCATTTTTTTGTGTGTTTTTCCGGCTTTCTCTGCCCATTTGGGATGAAATTATCACCAGTTTTATGCTACAACACTATCTTAAGGCAAGCATCAACCAAAGTCTGTATTTGCACAGTCAATAGTCTGCAGATACAATCTACTTCAACAGATACCTCTATTCAACATCAAACAACTATATATTAATGGGCTATGAACCGCAAAGAAGAATTTGGTAAACCAGAAATTATTCGGTTTAGGAAGAGACATGGGTAAAAAATAGAAATAGAGTGATGTGGGAAGGTACAGGGAGTGTTAACTAAATCTTAATCTCAAAGCAGGAATTAGGTTGGATAGGATGAAAGTAGAGAGAGAGAAAAAAAGAAGAAAGAGAAAGGGAAAAAAAGAGACCAGAAAAAATGGAAACGTAAAAATTTAAAATATTATAGAGATTCTAAAATAAACTATTCAGAGAAGAACATGAATATAATGAGACAAGGGGAGGGATATAAAGGAGATGTGAAAAACTTAAAAATAAAAATACTTAAAATATTATATAGGTATAAAGGGGTAGTACTGCTATTAAGGAATTTAAGTCTAAGAGGTTTTGAATTGAGTAATAAATTTGTGGATTAAGTATGTACACAATGGGGTATAAGGTCTAATAATCGACTAAGGGTTTATCTGAGGATGTGCAGAATAGCAATTAAGTCACATAAAGAAGAACGAAAGAGAAGAAAAGGTGAAAAGGATAAGAAAGAAAGAAAAAAGATCAGAAGTTCAGTAGAGCTAAACAAAAACAAAATAAAAAAAAAAACAAGGAAAAAAAAGAAAGAAAAACGCACACACACTTATACCCCTGAAATAAAATTCTAAGAGGAAAAAAAATTACTAGAAAATATTTTTTTTCAAAAAAGGTAAAAATTAAAGATTAAAAAATTTTTAGAAAAAAATTTTTTATAAAAGGTACAACAACACAAAGTTGTTTGATTTTTTTGGGAGGGGTGGGAAAAATCCTGTATGTCCCTTGTGTCCATAACCAGCCTCTTGTTGGAGTCTCTGGTCTGCTCGTGTTCCTGTGGCTTGGTTGTTTACTTAAGTCAGTTTCTTTGAACAGGCAGAAAAATGCTGTGCTTTCTCCAGTGTATTGCGATCCTCCTCCCAGGTTAGTTCAGTGGGAGGGAGATCGACTTTGAGTACCCACAAAAGAGGGAGATGGCTTTTTCCTCGTGTTTGGAGATGCTGTGATGAGGCTAGGTTCTGGGAAGAGTTGAGGCCTTTCAGCAAACAGTAGCTTTTCTCGGGGGCTGGTTTGTGAGAAACTCACAGAGCCCAGCCTGGAGCCACTCTCACGATTTATGTTTACTGCATTTCAATTGATTGTCGAGGATGCTAAAGGGAGGGGCAGCCTCTGGCTCTTATTACCGGGTGAAGAAAGCCACTCCTGGGGCTGGCGCCTTGACCTGGGTGACTTTTCCCTGGGTGTAGCTGAGTCTGGCAGGTCAGGTTAGGCTCTTGTGACCTGCTAGATGACTCTAGATTTCTTCCAAGGCCTGAGTTGGAACTAGCAGCTCCTCCGAGCTTTGTCAGTATCCAAGATGGAGATCTCCAGTACTGGGTGGGGGTGAGGGGTGGCCTTCCCCCCTTTGGTTCCTGAGAAGGAGTGAGGACATCATGCTTCTACTCCCACCAAGTCTTGGTTCCTGGGTCATCTCTGGTCTGTGAAGTGTATGATGAAGATGTCTGCTTCTTGTCAGTTCTTGCTGGTGTTGAGTAGAATCTGCTTGCCCACCGCGTCTGGCTCCTTCGTCCCAGACTCTCTGTGAATCAGGTATGGTGGCTGCAGTGGCCACCCCCACCTCTGCCACCGCCTTCTGCGGCTGCTGGCAATTGCTCAGGGCTGTCTCCTTGCCTGTATTTTCTCTCTCTGGCCTCTCTCTCTGTCCTGTGAAGGCACCCTTGGTGTGATTCTCTGGCTTAGGACTGTTCACTGGAACTCTAAAACTGCTTTCTATGTGAGAGCTTGTTTAGCCTCCAGCTTATCCTCCGCCATCTTCCTGGAACTGCCTGGAATTTATTTTCATGTCTTCATTCAGTCTGTTCTGCATTGTAATGAGCTAATTCAGCTCTGTAAAATCACTTTAGGTAGCAAAAATATTAACACAATGTATATCAAAAGTTTTGGCCTCACTCAACTGCTGAAAGCAGTATGCTCACCTACGGCTTCCACTTACTCAATTCTTTTCTTTGTTGTTGTGTTGCATTTTTAGTGGCGGGGGTCCAGTCGTGGGGCCTGACCTCTGGACCTGTGTGCTGTCCCTCAGCTCTTCAGCTCAAGACTAGTGCTCTAACACTTGAACCACAGCGCAACTTCTGGCTTATATTTCTTTTTGCATATGCGGTGCTGGGGAATCGAACCCAGAGCCTCATGCATGCAAGGCAAGGGCTGTACCACTGAGCCACCTTCCCAGCCCTGTTCAATTCTTTTCTGAACCCAAAACTTTTTGCTTATGTAATAAGAGAAATCTTCACTATCTCATGTTACTAAGGATATTATTTTTTGTGAGCTACTTAGAAATGTGAAATAATTGGTTTGAAGTATCCAATCAGATTTTTTTTCTGTGTTTCACTGCTTCACGTGCAAAGACATTGTAGAAAGTGTTACAAACAGAAAAGTGTAAACCCAATACCTTCTTTCATTGTGGAGGACAATTTCTTCCTAAATATTTTGGCCCAAATTATGTTTTTCAGAGAATTACTGTGTGGTAATTAAAGGTTAATTCACATATTTTATGTCTTTTTTTTAAGAACTTTGAATTCAAATTCCACTACAACCTTGTCTCACACAGTGAGAGTATATTTCCTGTGTTAGTTCAATTCTCAAGGGAACCTTCAGGATTTACAGCAGGGTTTGTTTGTTTAGTGTGAAAAAGAGCCATCTTCACCCACATTGCACCCTCTTTACTAAGTCTCCATGGATTTCTTTGCATGAAAGCCTATTCTCCCAGGCAATTTTAAATTTTCTTAATTGGCTGGGTTGTTAAAAATTATGAAAGATTAAAATTTACCTGTCATAACTTTAAAACTCCTTTGAAATTCCTTTATCAGAACTGCAAATTCACCTATCCTTATTCTACCTTAACCATCAAAAAGTTAACATGTTGTTGTCATGATATAGTATTCATGCAACTATTATTTTCTAGTCACTTTGTTATGCGTATATGACCATATAAGCATATGCTGAGCAAAATGAACTCCAAAATATGGAAACAGATTTTTTCATTTGTGGTTGTTGTTTTTGATGTACTATGTGATTTCTGTTTTCATTGAGTTTTCCCATATGGTTTATCCCTGCTATATTTGATTTTGTATTGTGTATACATTTACCTTAATTAGGGAAGGGAAGAGGAACAACAAAATGGTGATACAAAGGACAAGGGGAAACCCAATGTAATAGCAATACTCACAAGACAATATGTTGGAAATGTACATTACAACTTGTGAGAGGTGAAGGGGTAAAGGAAAACTGTGAGAAAAATGAGGGAGGAGTAACAAGTTTGAAAAGTTATGTATTCACTACCTTACAATTACTGTAACCCCACTGTACATCACTTTGATAATAAAAATTTAAAAATAAGCTGCATAAATTATAATTTCACTGTCTTGGTATAATAAATATTATTCTTTATGTAGTAACTTCTTAAAAACCAATACTATTTGACATCTAATTTGAATTAATTACCTCTTCTTTATCAGAGGGTCATCAACTTGAATGTAACCCAACTAAACAAAATTTTCACAATATACTTCCCAATATTTTGAAAAAAGATTAAATTTAGTACTTTGTCATACTAAAACTGAAAACAGTTTAATTCTATCGAAACCCATAACTTTAAAAAGTAAATAAGTTGTTAAGAAGACAGAATATATGTGTTCTTCAAAATTCCTACGACTAATAACTTCTCATTTTTAAATTCTCAACTTCCATACCTGAGAGATTCAAAACAGTACGTTTGCATGTATGAAATTCTGCAACAGATGCAGTTTCCAATGGGGTGTTACAGATTGAGAAATCAACAGAAAAATAGTCACACTCTGGTAGAGGATACAACTATGAAGCATCTGTAATAATTATTTCTTCAAGAGTAAGCAATTGTTTATCAGAGTAAGCTATTATTTCTATGACCATCAATCCCAAGATTTATACCATAATGTCATCCTACCCCAACAGTTTCCAACTTGTAAGCTGCACCTTAAAATTCCTTCTTTCACATCATGAATAGCTTATTTCTATTGTGAAAAAATACTACACCTCTGCTAATGTGATGCTCTCCTTGTTATGGAAAGAACAACACAATAAACTGAGCTGCATCATTTTTCCCCAGTGGTATTCTTGAGATCAGAACACTTGCAAATATTATTTATATTTATACTTTTTAAACTATCATAGATATTCAGGATGCTAAGATAAGAAATTTATGGTTAAAGCCCACCCAGGCAGGAACGTTTCTTGGAATCTTATCTCCAATAAACTTCTCAGAAAAAGCCAGACACAAGTGCCACTGAGTTTGATGTGGTAGGGCACGATCCTTGAGCATAACCAGGCTCAGATAGTGTCCAAGCCCAGAGTTCAAGCTCTAGGACAAACCAATGAAACAAAAACAAAAATGAAAACAAACCCCAAACCTAGCATTTTTCTCAATGTATACAGAGGCACGTAACTAAGGAAATCGCTTCCTGTGTTACATATAGGTAGAAGAAAGAAGATGTCACACAATTACTCTCTTCATACCATATTATACCAAACCCTCAAAAATTGCAGTTTTTCTAAATTTATAAATTAATATCATCCATTTGCTGGCAACTCTGTCTAAATTATTCACATTATCATATTATACATGAATGTTCGAATTATCTATTAACTAAGTTCTAATTATAACTCTCTTGAAAGTATATTCTAGGAAAATAGAATGTCAGAATCATTTGTGAATGTCAATTAAACCTTCTCCTTAAAAAGAATTTTGTAGTATCCTATAGAATATCAAATTACAAACAAAATCAAAATATGTATTTTAAATCTAAATTATAATTTAGCAAGGTCTACAAAGTCCTACATTAGATGAACTTTGCTATTTCTCCAGGTTTAAGCTTTTGTAATCCTTCATCATTTTTTTGGAATCCAACATAATGATGCTTACTTACTTTTGCAAATTTTTGGATGGGAATCATGAACCAATTTGCATCTAGGAATGTTCTGTATTGAAGAGAGCATTTAAAACACAACTGAGGACTATATATGAGTTGCATTTCAATAGGAAACTTGACCTTTTGAAACATAATGACGAAATTAGCCCAAAATTGAACTGTGTATTCCTTTCTTGTTGTTTGGCTTGTTTTATTGAGACAAAATTATACTACCTGGTCCATGGAAGGTATGGCTATGTAATTCCACTCTCTAATCTCCTGTCTTAGTCTAAGTGCTAGAATTCCAGACTTGTATCACATTGTCCTGTCATAGTTTGTTGGTTTATTTAATCTAGAAACAGACTAGCAAATCTGAAATTCTCTTATAATCTTATCCACTAGACTGACTGCTCAGACTGTTTATATACTATTTTCAAAGATGTTCTAATATTTGACACAGGATATGAAAATTTTCAGATGCACCTGCAGGGGTCTCTGATTCCTTCCTCCATGGATCTCATCCCGTTAATAATGAATACTTGACTCTCTTACTATCTCTGGTCCCTCCCTTTGTAATAGTCTCAACTTTCTTGAACAAAGTTCACTGGAGGGTTTTCTAATATTAAAAATTATCACTTGATTCTAGTCTTACTCAGGATATATTTTCCATTGCTTTCTAACTTTTCTACATATTCTGAGAGTTGTCTCATTTGTGTATTCATGTATGCACATATAAGTGCCTCTGTGTGTATGTGCATGTTTGTATCTATGTACACAAAAGCCTCAAACTCTTAATCAGTAATCTTGCTCATGATTGGTATTCCACCTTTTGGCTGGTTAATTATAGGTAGTGTCTCAAAGCCTGGTCTGCCCAGGCTGGATGCAAACTGAACTTCCCAGACTGCTTTACATTCTTAGGTATTATCTTTCCAGAAGTATCAACTTTTAAACTAGAAACATTTTTGCGATTATAAAGACTAAGCTCTAGCTCATATTTTTAACTCAAGAATTCATATAAAGATAGATGAATGTACACATTATATATCCTGAGTGTACACTGTTAGAAATGTGATCACAAGCTGATTGATGATAAGATCTGAGGATTGGGGATTAAAGCTAACCTGGGTAGGAAAGTCCTGGAAACTCTTTTCTCAAATAACTACTAGAAAACTGGAAGTGCCACTGTAGCTCAAGTGGTAGAGCATTAGCCTTGAGTTGAGTATCAGAGGGACAGCGCCCAGTCCCAGAGTTCAAGCGCCACGAAAAACAACACAAAAAAAGAATATAAGAAAAGGAAAGAAAAGAAATGTGATCTTAGGTTCATTGCTAGTATTATCCCTGTTCTCTCAAGATGGACTCTTTTTCCAGTTAAGTCCATACTCTTATATCTGACTTACATTGGAAACAGAAACATTCTTCCATTCTACTTTTTTACCAATTTACGTGATTAGCAAGCATGATTTAGAAAGGGAGTGGCCTCATGCTTCATATTCCACTTAGGAGTAATGCTTTCTCTATATCACTCCCATAAATCTACATACTGGACGTGGCTTTATTGTTTCAATGTTGCCTTATTTGTAGAGTCTTCTATATTGTATTGAACGCTTATACTTAAACACAGAATTTCTCTATTATTGCTATTGTTTCTTACTGTTAAATCATATGTTAAATCATACTGTTAAATCATAAATTAATGCACAGCACATACATTCAGAAAAAATGATCTGAGAACCTCCTTCCCATTTAAAATTCACCTTAATTTACAGAGGACTAAAGAAGTTTGAACTCAATGTAGTCATGGATAATGTATTCATAAGCAACATAAATTTAATATTTTCTCTTTATTAAGTTGTCTCTGAAACACGTGTTACCTCATGTTCAAAGGTGTCCTTGTGCTATTTCAACGAAGCCAGAAAACATTCATTTTATCTGGAGCAGCAATATAGATTGTTTCTGGAAGTAAGTGGAAGTTACTGATACTGGATGTGGAAACTGATCCCAGGAGAGGAATTGAACATTAAGGAATGACAAAGTTCAAGTTAACTTGTGCTTTCCTTTATACTGTACAAGAAAAGAATACAAGGCTTGAAGGAAACTCTGTCCCTGACTTTTTTGAGTGTTCTTTACTCATATAAAACTTGTCTGTAAACTTATAGTTGAGAGTATTTAAAAAGGAAACAATGTGCCATTTGAAGGCCAGCATAGAACTAAAGGAAATAACTTTGTTTTAAAAGTGTTCTACTGCAAAGAAACTAAGATATGGAGGTCTTAAAGCGTCTTATGCATGTTTCACTCCTGAAATGATTCTCTTGTTGCAGGAGTCAGTTATCAATTCCTTTAGTCTGGTCCTGAGTTTTCCATAGCAATAAGGATTCCAAAACAGGAGGATCCATTGAGTATGATCAGCAAAAGCAGCCTCTTCTCAGTATTCCTGTAAGGAGGGTCCCAAAGAAATACTTGGATTTTATTTTGTTTACTTGTTTGTTTAGTTGGTGCTGGTTCTGGGGCTTGAACTCAGGGGCTGGACCCTGCCCCTGTATAATTGTCTATCCTGCCACCTGCCCACAAAGCTAGTACTCTACTGCTTTAGCGAAAACGACACTTATTTGGTGTTTAATTACAGATAAAAGTTTGAAAGAGTCTCCTTCTTCCTGGGTTGGCTTCGAAGTAAGATAGTAAGAAAGTCAAGTGACATCTACTCTATGGACTTCTCTTTTGAACCAAGAAATATTAGATGAAGTTTATTATAAAGATAATATTTGACAATTTTAAAAGAAGAGATTATATCCAGCAAGTAAGCCATAACTTAAATAACTCAGCAAAAGTAGGTGCACTGAATCATTTTGGAATACTTTTCTCTATTTGGGAGGATTACTATTGACTTCATCAATACTTTGGGGGAAAGTTAAAGTCATATTTGCACTTTTTTGTTGGTTGTGGGACTTGAACTTGGATCCTGGACGCTGTCCTTCAGCTCTTCAGCTCAAGTTGAGCACTCTGCCACTTTAGCTACAGCACCACTTCTGGGTTTCTGGTGGTTAATTGAATATAAGGGTCTCATGTACTTTCCTTAACAGGTTGGCTTGAACCACAATCTACTGGTCTCAACCTCCTAAGTAGCAAGCATGAGCCACCAGCACCCGGCACATATTTGCATTTAGTGCAGTAAATGACACTAAGTAGACAAAGAATGGAAATCTGAATCAAATGATGTGACATTGCAGCTTTTCAGAATAATTGAGGGAGCAATAAATATGTCCTCCAGAGTTCCGGGAAGATGGCGGAGGAGAAGCTGAAATCTGAACAAGCTCTCACATAGAAAGCAGTTTTAGAGTTCGAGTGAACAGTCCTAAGCCAGAGAATCACACCAAGTGTGCCATCACAGGACAGAGAGTTAGACAAGAGAGGGAAGACAAGGCAAAAAGAAACACCTGAGTGCTCGCCAGCAGCCGCGGCGGCGGCAGGGTCGAAAGCGGCGGAGACCGCAGCCGGGGGCCATACCTGAGCGCTCACACAGAGAGTCCGGGACGAAGGAGCCAGACGCAGCGGGCGAGCAGATTCTACTCAACACCAGCAAGAACCAACAAAGAGCGGACATCTTCATCCTGCAGCTTGCAGACCAGAGACGACACAGGATCCAAGACTCGGCTTGAGTAGAAGCCCGACGTCCTCACTCCTTCTCAGGGAGCAGAGGAGGGAAGGCCACCCCTCCCCCCACAGCACCGGTGATCTCCATCTTGGATACCAACAAAGCTCAGAGGAGCTGCCAGCTCCAACCCAGGCCTTGGAATAAAATGAGTCATTTAGCAGGTCACAAGAACTTAACGGCAAAGTGACCTGCCAGACTCGGCTCCATCCAGGGAAAAGTCACCCAGCTCAGGCAGCAGCCATTGGAGTGGCTTCCCTCACTGGGTAACCAGAGCCAGAGGCTGCCCCTCCCTCTAGCAGCCTCAACAATCAATTGAAAAACAGAATCCCTGAGAACGGCTCCAGGCTGGGCTCTGGGAGATTTTTTTTTGCACAAAACAGCCCCAGGAAAAAGCTACTGATTGTTGAAAGGCCTCAACACTACCCAGAACCTAGCCTCACCACTGCATCCCCCTCTTTTGTGATTCTCAAAGCAGATCACCCTCCTAGAAAACTAACCTGGGAGGGGGATCTCAAAATCTTGGGTAAAGCAGAGCATTTTTCTGCCTCTTCCAACAAACGGACTTAAGAAACCAATCAAGCCACAGGACCTCAAGCTGACCAGAGACTCCAACAAAAGGCTGGTTACAGACAAAAGGGAGATACAGGATTCTTCCCACCCCTCCCCCCCCCAAAAAAAAATCAAAGGACTTTTTTTTTCTTTTTTTTGTTTGTTTTTTGTTTTTTGTTACCTTATATATATATAAATTTTTTTTCTCTTTTAAAACTTTTAGTAATCTTTAACTTTTGCCTCTTCTGAAAAAATAATTGTTTTCCAGTAACTTTTGTTTTCTCCTCTTATAATTTTTATTTTAGGAATATGTAAATGAGCGTTTTCCTTTCTTTTCTTATCTTCTCCCTCTTTTTCTTTCTTTCATAATTATCTTTTTGTTTTTTGTCTAGCTCTACTGAACTTCTGATCTTTTCTTCTCCCTTTCCCATCCTTAAAGTTTTTCACATCTCCTCTATGTCCCTCCCTTTCTCACAACATATTCACATTCCTCTCTAAATAGATGGTCTTTTAATCTCTACAATAACAATAATTTTTACATTTCTATTTTTTTTCTGGTCTCTTTTCATTCCCCTATCCCTCTCTTCTTTTTCTCTCTCTCTCTCCTTGCATCCTACCCAACCCATTTCCTGCATTGTGATTAGGACATAGTTAACTCTCCCTGTGCCTCCCCACACCAATCTATTCCTATTTTTCACCCACATCTCTCCCTATTCCTAATAATTTCTGGTTTTCCAAATTTTTTACTGCGGTTCGAAATCCTTCAAAATATAGTTGTTTGATGTTGAATAGATGTATCTGTTGAACTAGATTGTATCTGTAGACTATTGACTGTACAAATGCAAACTTTGGTTGATGGTTGCCTTAAGATAGTGTTCTAGCACAAAACTGGTGCTATCTTCATCTCAAATGGGCAGAGTAAGCCGGAAAAACACAAGAAAAATGGCAAATTCGGGTATCTCAATTCCCAATCTTGATAATCAGGGGTCAGATCAGATAATGAACAATCCAGAGGAGAGTTGCCAAATAGCTCTACAAACACTGGTGGCAAACATGATAAATGAGAAGTTTGACAACTTACAAAGGACTCTGTATGAGCGTGATAGGGAGAGAGAGGAGGCATCCCAGAAGTTTATACAGGAATATCATAAGCGTGAGGAAGCTACTCAAAAACTGATACAGGATTTGCGTGAACAACTTGAGAATACTCAAATAGAAAGGGAGGAATGGCGTGAGCAGGCTGAGAACACTCAAAGAGAACTGCAGGAATCACACAAACGAGAGGAAGCTAAACAAAGAGTAATACAGGAATTGAGAGACCAGGTAGAGAACACAAAAAGATCACTAAAGGCATCAATAGAATCCATTAACAAAGAGCTGAAGGAAGTCAGGAGACCACAAAGGGAATGCTGAATGGAACCCAACAGAAGGAATGGGAGTCCAAAGAAACCATATCCAATCAACTAAGTGATTTGAGGACAAACACTGAACACCAAATTAAGGAAGTAAAGAGATTCATACAAGACCTAAAACAGAGCTTCAACAATGAACTTGAAGCCATCAAAGCTGACCAATTAGAAGGAAAAGAGATTAAAAACAAAGTAGAGAGTCTTGACAGCAGGTTAGACCATGCAGAAGATCGAATCTCAGGGATTGAAGACAGCCTAGATATTATAGAAAAAGAACATACAACCATCCAACACAAGTCCAAGAAATATGATAGATCTATCCAACACCTGGAAGACACCATCAGAAGGCCTAACTTAAGGATAATGGGTGTAGAGGAGCACCTAGAAACAGAAGTTAATGGTCTAGGAAATTTGTTTAACCGGATCCTAGCAGAGAACTTCCCAAACATGCAAAAATATAGGCCTATTCAGATACAAGAAGCCTTTAGAACCCCAAATAGACCAGACCAGAATAGGACATCCCACCGTCACATTATAATCCACACAGGATCAACTCAGAATAAGGAAAAGATCTTTAAAGCTGTTAGTGAGAAAAGGGTAATCACCTATAAAGGGAAACCAATTAGAATCACCTCAGATTTCTCAGCAGAGACAATCAAAGAAAGAAGAGCCTGGAATGATGTATGCCATGCCCTAAAAACAAAAAACTATCAACCAAGAATACTGTACCCAGCTAAACTCTCCTTCATAAATGAAGGCCAAATAAAAACCTTCCACAGCAAAGAAAAATTGAAACAATACATCTCCACCAAACCAGCCCTACAAAAGATTCTTAAAGATGTCCTACACATAGAAAACCAACAAGACCACAAAAAAGGCCAACAAACTGCACCCAAACTGAAAATCCAAGAACCATAGGAAGAACCCAGTTTTCACAGCCCCCAAGAAGGTAGATAACATGGCAGGAACTCCCAAATACCTCTCAGTCCTATCTCTTAAGGTTAACAGACTGAACTCTCCAATTAAGCGACATAGACTGTCTAGTTGGATTAAAAAACAAGACCCTTCTATCTGCTGCCTGCAGGAGTCACATCTTGCCCGTAAAAACAAACACATTTTCAATGTTAAAGGCTGGAACAAAATCTACCAAGCAAACGGCCCTCATAAACAGGCGGGAGTTGCAATCCTAATATCCGATAAAATAGGCTTCAAATTAAAAATCGTGAGAAGAGATAAAGAAGGTCGCTACATACTAATTAAAGGATCTCTCCTTCAGGAGGATATTACAATTCTAAATATCTATTCGCCAAACAATGGAGCACCCAAATTTATCAAAGAAACACTACTTTCCCTCAAATGCCATATAGATCCAAAGACATTAATTGTTGGGGATTTTAACACACCACTCTCCCCACTAGACAGATCAACTCGGCAAAAACTCAACAGAGAAACCGCAGATCTAAACAGCTGCATAGATCAACTAGACTTAACAGACATTTACCGAACATTTCACCCAGCAGCATCAGAATACACGTTCTTCTCAGCAGCACATGGAACGTTTTCTAAAATAGACCACATTCTAGGCCACAAAGCAAACTTGTCTAAATTCAGAAACATTGAAGTTATACCCTGCATTCTCTCTGACCACAAGGGAATAAAATTAGAACTCAACACCAAAAGCCACCAATGAAAGTCCGGTATCACATGGAGGCTAAACAAGACACTGCTGAATCAAGAGTGGGTCATGGAAGAGATTAGAAAGGAAATTCAAATGTTCATGCTATTCAAGAAAAATGAACACACAAATTACCAGCTCCTCTGGGACACAGCAAAGGCAGTACTCAGAGGCAAGTTTATAGCCCTGAGCTCCTACATCAACAAATTGGAGAGATCTGAAACTAGCAATTTAATGACACATCTAAACCTCCTTGAAAAAGAGCAGCAAGATAAACCCCAATCCAGTAGACGGAAAGAAATAATCAAAATTAAATCAGAATTAAATGAACTAGAATCCAAAAAAAGTATAGAAAGAATCAACAAAACAAAGAGTTGGTTCTTTGAAAAACTTAACAAAATTGACAGACCCTTAGCAAATCTTATCAGAAAAAGAAGAGAACACACCCAATTAATAAACTCAGAGATGAGAATGGAAACATCACCACGGAAATAACCAAGATTCAGAACATTATAAGGGAATACTTCTCAAAACTTTATGCTAATAAGTTCGACAACTTGACAGAAATGGACCTCTTCCTAGCAAATATTGACATGCCAAAACTAAACCAAGATGAGTTAAACTATCTTAACAGGCCCATATCAAGCATTGAAATAGAAACAGCAATAAGAGACCTCCCAGCTAAGAAAAGTCCAGGACCAGATGGTTTTACAGTGGAATTTTACAAGGCCTTCAAAGCAGAGCTCTCACCAATTCTCCTCCAACTCTTCAATGAAATTGAAAGAGAAAGCTCACTACCGAACACATTCTATGAAGCCATCATAACCCTCATCCCAAAACCAGGCAGGGACTCATCAAAGAAAGAGAACTATAGACCCATTTCTTTGATGAACATTGATGCAAAACTTCTCAACAAAATTTTGGCCAATCGACTTCAACAATTCATCCAAAAAATCACACACCACGATCAAACAGGATTCATTTCAGGGATGCAAAGCTGGTTCAATATACGCAAATCAATTAATATTATTCATCACATCAACAGGAGCAAGAACAAGAACCACATGGTTATCTCAATAGACGCAGAAAAAGCATTCAACAAGATCCAACACCCCTTTATGATGAAGGTTCTGGAAAAATTAGGAATCCATGGAACATTCCTCAATACAATAAAGGCTGTATATGACAAACCTACAGCCAGCATTATACTCAATGGTGAAAAACTAAAGCCATTTCCTCTTAACTCAGGAACAAGACAAGGATGCCCACTCTCTCCACTTCTCTTCAATCTAGTATTAGAATGCCTAGCTACAGCAATAAGACAAGATGCAGACATAAAGGGGATCCAAGTAGGGAAAGAAGAAATAAAAGTCTCACTCTTTGCAGATGACATGATCTTGTATTTAAAGAATCCGATAGACTCCACTCCCAAATTACTCAAGCTGATTCAAAACTGTGGCAAAGTAGCAGGTTATAAAATTATCCCCCCAAAATCAATGGCTTTTCTGTATGCCAACAATGAGAAAAGTGTGGCTGAAATTAGGAAAGCAACTCCATTTGTAATAGCCCCACAAAAAATAAAATACCTAGGAATTAACTTAACCAAAGAAGTGAAGGACCTCTGTGATAAAAACTTTAAAATCTTGAAAAAGGAAATCAACACAGAACTTAAAAAATGGCAAAAACCTCCCATGCTCCTGGATTGGAAGATTAACATCGTGAAAATGGCAATACTTCCCAAGGCTATCTACAAATTCAACGCGATACCTATCAAAATTCCACCCTCATTCTTCAAGGAAATAGAAGAGGCAATCCAAAAATTCATATGGAACAATAAAAGACCCTAAATAGCAAAAACACTTCTTAACGGAAAGAACACTGCTGGAGGAATATCAATACCAAATTTCAAACTCTACTATAAAGCCATAGTAATCAAAACAGCTTGGTATTGGCATAAGAACAGACCTCAGGACCAATGGAATAGAATTGAAAACCCAGAAATGAACCTACAGACCTATAGCCATCTAATCTTCGATAAGGAAGCTAAAACAATAGAATGGAAGAAAGACAGCCTCTTCAGTAAATGGTGCTGGCAAAATTGGTTAACTACATGTAGAAAACTAAAGCTAGATCCTTATATATCACCCTGCACCAGAATCAACTCCAAATGGATCAAAGACCTTGAACTCAAAGCAGACAATCTGAAAACATTACAGGATGGAATAGAAGAAACCCTAGGTCTCCTTGGCTCAGGCCGAAATTTTCTGAAGAGAGACCCAGAAACACAATAAATCAAAGAAAGGTTGGACAAATGGGATTGCATAAGGTTGTAGAGCTTCTGCAGGGCAAATGACATAGCTATGAAGATCAATAGAAAGCCCACCGATTGGGAGAAGATCTTTACTAGCCATACAACGGACAAGGGTCTCATATCTAAAATATACTTGGAACTCAAAAAATTAAACCACCCAACAACAAATCCTCAAAGAAACAACTGCCCAATAAATAAGTGGGCGAAAAACTTAAAGAGAATCTTCTCTGAAGAAGAAAGAAGGATGGCCAATAGACACATGAAGAAATGTTCAACATCCCTAGCCATAAAGAAATGCAAATCAAAACAACATTGAGATATCACCTCACTCCAGTTAGAACAACAAAAATCAAGAACTCTAACAACAACAGATGCTGGAGGGGTTGTGGACAGAAAGGAACCTTACTTCATTGTTGGTGGGAATGTAAACTTTTTCAACCACTTTGGAAAGCAGTATGGAGGTTCCTCAAAAAACTTCACATAGATCTCCCCTATGATCCAGCAATCGTACTTTTGGGCATTTACCCAAATGTATACAAACAAGACCACACTAAAGCTACCAGCACACCTATGTTTATTGCAGCATTATTTACCATAGCTAAGATATGGAACCAACCCAGAAGCCCCTCAGTAGATGAATGCATCAAGGAAATGTGGTATATATACACATTGGAATTCTATGCCTCCATCAGAAAGAATGACATTTCCCCATTTGTTAGGAAATGGAAAGGCTTGGAAAAAATTATATTAAGTGAAGTAAGCCAGGCCCGAAAAACTTAGGTCCCATGGTTTCCTTTATTTGCAATATCTAGTATAGGTATGAGTCAAGCGGAAAAGGTCAGATAATGTGATGTTAGGAAAACGAACCCTTAAATATGTATTTTAATGTTTTCGTTTCTTTCATGCATGTGTTTCTAACGCATTTATAAGATTATTTCTTTGTTGCTTTGTATGTCCCTCCCCCACAGTGTAACCCCCGCTTTCACTTTATTTGATGTCAGTATAACATGTGGAGGAGATGGGGACAAACAAGTCGTTTAAGGATTCAGGTGGACCTGTTGCAACAAGGAGAATTACAAAATGTCATCTCAAAGCAAGCTTTACAATGTCGGTGTGGGGGGGGGGTGGGGGGTATGATTGGGTGGGGAGGAGGGGGGAGGCTGGGAAGGGAGGTGAAGGGTAAACAAAGGAGGAGGCTGCAATGCTTGGTAAGAAATGTATGCATTATCCTGCCAATGTAATTGTAACCCCTCTGTACAGTATGTTCTCAAATAAAATAACATAAAATTAAAAAAAAATAAATATGTCCTCATTTTCCATTTTGTTACATTAATGACTCATGAGCTATGGGACCCTTACATTAGCATCCTCTTCCATCTGTGTAGGTGTATTTAGTATCAGGAAGTTTTCATAGGGAAATAGAGAAAGACAGATTTTTAGAGAGCAAGGGAAATCAGGTATGAAAGAACAGCATAGAAGGAGATACATTTATCACACAGAGATTAAGAACTAGCCTAAGAGATTTAGATTGCTAAAGACAATGAAGAATAAGCCTAGTTGATAACTAGTTCTTCAATAACCAAAAATGGTTTCCTGGAATGTTTTCTGCTATACCTTAATTACTATCATTTATTCCTTCCATCTGGAGTTCCTCTTTCTCTTCTGTCACAACTGTTAATTAGCCTTTGCTTTTTGGTGCCATGACCGGCCAAAAAGTTTTCCAAATCTCACTTAGACTACCCTTCTCATTGTGATTAGCAGTGACCACTCAAAAGTCTGGAATCCTTGAATTTCCAGAATTAATCTTCACCTGACATCTAAGCACATTCCTGGTATTAATTTCCATTACCTAATGAACAAAACTTCTTTTTTTATAACACAGTATCCTAATATAGGTAAAATACATGAATTAGGGACTATTGTCAGGAATCAGTATGGAAAGAGCAATTATATATTCCAAGTATGGGCTCTTTATTTTGCATTTATTAACTAAATGTTTGTTGTTGTTGTTGTTGTTTTGCCAGGACTGGGGCTTAAACTCAGGGATAGGGAATTATTCCTCAGGTTTTTTTTTTCTCTCAAGGCTAACACTGTACCACTTGAGGCACGGCATCACTTACAGTGTTTCTTTTTCTGTTTATGTGGTACTGAGGAATTGAACCCAGGGTTTCATGCATGCTAGGAAATCAGTGTACCATGAAGCCACATTCCCAGAGCCCTAAATAACTTTCTTAAGATGGTATTACATTTTCATTCCATAAATTTGTATCATAATTTTGGCCAGAAATTTTTGTCAGAAAAGGACGTAGAACACAATACTAAGTCCAATAAGGCTAGATGGAAAATGAATAACCTTATGGTTTAGCCAGTGCACAGAGGGGCTTACCTCATGAAGCTGGTATAACAGACTGAGCGAGAGAGCTCCTAATCCACAGCCCACCTCCAGAATGAGAAGGCCACCTTGGTTCCAGCCACATGGGGACGCTGGACCACCTCCTCCAGCACCCATTCAATAAGGTTCCTCTGTGTGTGTGTGTGTGTGTGTGTGTGAGAGAGAGAGAGAGAGAGAGAGAGAGAGAGAGAGAGAGAGAGAGAGAGAGAGAGAGAGAGAGAGAGAGAGAGAGAGAGAGAGACAGAGACAGAGACAGAGACAGAGACAGAGACAGAGAAAGAGACAGAGACAGAGACAGAGACAGAGAGAGAGACAGAGAGACAGAGAGAGAGACAGAGAAATACAGAAACAAAGACACACAGAGAGAGAAATACAGAAACAAAGACACACACACAGAGAGAGAGAGAGAGAGAGAGAGAGAGAGAGAGAGAGAGAGAGAGAGAGAGAGAGTCAGAATTACACTTAAGCCAGGTGCCGATGGCTCAGGACTATAACCCTAACTACACAGGAGGCTGAGATATGAGGATCATAGTTCATAGCCAGCCCGGACAGGAACATCTGTGAAACTCTTATCTCCAAAGAACCACCAGAAAACCAAAAGTGGTGTTGTGACTCAAGTGGTAGAATGCTAGCCTTGAGCTGAGGAGCTCTGGGACAGCGCCCAGGCCCAGAGTTCAAGCCCCACGACTGACAAGAAGTGGACTTCGCACCACAAGAAGTGGACTGAATAGCACCCACTGTCCTAGGGAGCATTGCAGAGAAGTTAGGCTGAGCTTCCTGTTAGCAGGATGTCATGAGTAGGTCACCCGTATTCTCCATGCCTCGTTTTCCCCAGGGGCAAAATTGAATACAGTAAAGGATCCCCTTCCTCAGGTGGGTAGGGTAATGAAGAAAGACAGCCATGTTTTGATTCATAATCCAACACCTGTTGCACGATAAATAACAGACCCCATCATAGCCCTTTCCAGATAACTTTCTGTCATATGCTCACAGAATTCCTGAGAACCGTATCTGACAGCAGCTCCCTCTGTGCCTGGCCCTGCTCCAGAGAGCCCTCTGTATTCATCCCTTGTTTCCTGACAACTGTCCCATGAGGAGATTGAGGGCCTATGTTCGAGGCCCAACCCAGAGCTTCACCTGTGGTCATGAATTGGCTGCCATGGACTGAGTTAGGGACAATCCATATAAACCAATGACTGAGCATGGCTCCACATGTCTACCATCCCAACTACAGGGGACCAGGCCTGGTGGCGCATGCCTGCCACAGATAGGAGGACCTCCATCCAGCCCAGCCTGAGCACATATTAAGTCTCCATCTCGGAAATGCCCAAGACAGAAAAGCTTGGCTCTCATGGTAGAAGACATGACTGGCAAGCCTAAGGCCTTGAGGTCAAACTCTAATATACCAGAAAGAACCAGAGGCCCAGTGCCAGAGCTCATGCCTATAATCCTACTAATCAGGAGGCTTAGATCTGAAGATCACAGCTGAAGACTTAAAAATAGGGTTGGCCTCTCCCATCAGACATCCTGATGAGAAGACCTATGCTGTTGCTCTACATACTAGCAGGGCTCATATCCTTACTAAGTACTGGCCATGATCTTTGTCTCCCTGGCAAGCCACCAACCAGGCCCAAGGGAGTACACAGCTCCAGGCCACAGAGATCCCTTGTTCTTGTAATTAAACAGTGCTGAGTCCCCTTCAAGCGTCTCACACTTCCAGGCACACAGAACTCACCTGCAAAGCCCATGCACTCCCCAAAAATAGCAGGTAGAAGTTAACAAAGCATCCAGCCTCCTTGTTACACCCCACTTCTACACACATACACACACACACACACACATACACACACACACACACACACACACACACACATCCATCCAGACCGGTGACAGAAGACTCGTCCATGCAGCACCTGCAATTTACCAACTGATCACTCACCTGAGCACAGTCAGTCTATACAAGGAGAAAGATGATCTCTCTCTGTCTTTCTCTGTGTCTTTCTCTCTGTGTCTCTGTGTCTCTCTGTCTCTCCTTCTCTCTCTGTCTCTGTCTCTGTGTCTCTGTTTTTTCTTTCTCTCTGTCACACACACACACACACACACACACACACACACACACACACACACACACACACACACACACACACACACAGACTCAGAGCAGTGCCTCTCCTGAGTTTGTTGGAGACCAGATGGACCAGGAGTACCAGCAGAAGATGGCAGAGCTGGGAAATGTGATCACTCCATAAGAACTGTTGCCAGCTGGAGGAGGGGAGGACAGGCTGGGTGTATGTGTGGGGGGAGGGTACTGCTCCCAGATATTCACCTTTTGCTATGACCCCCCAGCAACCTCACCTCCCTACCGGGCTTTTCTGAGACCCTCTTCAGGTGAAAGGGTGACTGAGCACAGAAGACAAGGGCTCACACAGCAAGCGGGGCCTATCTTCTGCATTCAACACCCCCACCCCCAGAAAATAGGAAAAGACTCCAGAAGGCAGGTGTGGACATGCTTCTCCCCAACTCAGACTAAAGCCACCAGGTTCCCACCGGGGAGAGAAAGGGTGCAGATGTGCTGCTGTGTGGCTCCCACAGCTCCAGGCCAGGAGCTCTGTAGTGCACACTCCTCATTCAACCCTGTATCTCCCTGTTTCCTGGGACACTGGCCACTAACGATGGGGGTGGGATCGTCGGGCCAACACACACCTTCACCCCTGGGGTGCATTTGTGGCAGAGTCCTGGCTGGACTGTTGGGCATGGGGGAGGCGCAGGTCTAGGTCTGTGGGGGGGAATGGGGTCGCAGGGTGAGGTCCTGTGAGGCAGCCACTCACATGTGCTGCTAGGAGAAGCTGTTGGTGGCTGCCCCAGGTGGCGCGAACAATGATGGCAGAGCCTTGGTGGACACTCAGGCCTGGAGCAGAGAAGAGGGGGGTCAGGACCAGGTCAGGGCTGCAAACCGGGTGGTGATGCACCATTACCTGAGGACTCCAAGAGGCACCTCATGTCCGAGCCAGCAACACCAGGTTTGAAACGCTGCTCCAGAGGGAAAGAGGGGAGGGGGCTGGGGCCCGGCCAGGCATGTGGTGGGGCTGAGCAAGGCCTCTCCTCCTAGGCCTCGAGTCTCTTGATCACCACTCAGCCACCTCTACCTTCTTCAACTGTTGCTAGTGGTGTCAACCAACAGAGAGTATCCAGGTGCTACCAGGCAACACGGAATGTGGGCGGGCCCACCATTCTTGTATCCCGTTGGTCAAAAAGAACCATTCCGGAATAGGGGTGTGGCCGAAATCCTGTGATGCAGGCAAATGGATGGAGTCAAGATAACAGCAGCTCCTTTCCCAGGAAACTCTGTCCAATCCAGTTGGGGAAAAGAGGATGATCTGCTTTAGCCGGATGGCTGCACAGATTGTTGTGTATGTCTGTATGTTGCCTGTCCCGGTCCTTGAACTCAGGATCTGGACACAGTCCATGAGCTGCTTTTGCTCAAGGCTAGCCCTCTACCACTGGAGCCATACGGCTCTACTTCTGGCTTTGTTGGCACTTGTAATTGGACAGGGGTCTCAACGACTTTCCTGCCTAGGATGACTTTGACCATGATCCTCCTATCACAGCCTTGTAAGTATCAAGGAGGACTGCTGAGAGCCACTGGAGCCTGCCTAATCATTGGTCTTTCTGATGTTCTTGGACAGACCGTTGAGTTCCCTACCGTCGGGTTGAAGAGGTGGGAGCTGTAGCTCACAGTTTGAATCCAACTTCCAAATGGCAGGAGATCCTAAGAAACTCATTCCTATTCATATGATTACCAATGGAATGTGATGTATGTCATGATTAAATGGGCAGTTCTTGAATGATTCTAGGGTAAAATTATACACAATTATATTATAGAACACTGATCAATTTTAATTAATACTTTATGATGCATTTAAACAATTACATTCATTAAATGGAGGCATAATGGAATACCTAAGAACTGGGCGTCACATAGCATAAAGGTGCCATTTTTCTGCCAGGCCTGGGATTTGAACTCATGGTCTGGGTAACACTGTTGCACAGTGTGGAAAGGGGAAACTTGCCTCCTTGAAGTCAAGAAATTCAAGTCTGTTCCTTAGGCCTGAAATTTGTGTATATCTTAAATATATGATTTATCTTTATATACATATGTTGACTACATATTGCGTTCAGTGTAGTTATTCACCTTACTTTTTGTTTTATTCATGTCTTGACTGTTTATTTTATTGCCTATTAGGAGACATAGAAGAGTGATTACATTGATTACATAGGATATAGGTCTGCATATGTTTTTCACTTCATACCTGACACCCAGGACTTTCACAGAAAAGGAAAACCTGTGTCACCATCAGCTTCTTACTCCACAATTCATTTTTGGGAGTGATGGCATCTGAATTCACAGCCTGCAAGTCCAAGTTCAGGGATGGGTGAGTGTCTGCATGCCATTCTGGGGCAAAATGAGCTGACACAGAGTTCCCAGTACCTGAGATCGAGCCCCAGGTGTTGACAAAACAAGAACAGATTGACACGCAGATGGTAGTATGCTAATAAATATATATCTTTATAGAGTGCTAGAGATGTCTATCTATTATACTGTTACATAGACTACATTCCTACCAATTCTTAGGTATTTATTATGCCTCCATGTAATTAATGTGATTGTTTTCATCCTTAACAAACTAATAAGTAAATCAATCAGTGTCCTGAAATGATCGCATTCCTGTAAGTAATACTATTCTTTTAAGGCTTCATAAATACTAAATAAAATCAGTCTCCTGAAATCATGCTCAGTCTCCTGCGCATCATTCACGATCAACTCATTCAACGGTGACATTGATAGCATTCCATTGTTATTCCTATGGATGGGAACAAGTCTCAGTATCTCCTGCCACTGGTTGGTTTCAGGACGGGGTTTCGAAATCAGGGCCTACATTGCTGCGTGGGCCTATGGCTTCCCCAATAGTCCACCAATCTTCAGCAATTCAAGGTGAAGTACCCTTTGCAGCAGTGTCATTCAGACCCAGGAGGGTCACCGTGCAAAGGAAGAAAATGTAAAAAGACCATCTTGCCGCATTTTTTCTGTGCATTTTTTTTTCACACAAGGCCTGGGGGTCTAGGATCCCAGGATCAACTGTGGGTCCAGTGGCTACACTCCAGCATAGGATGATCAAAGCTGAGGCAGAGTTGTCACAACCTGAGTTCAAGCCCCCTGCAGAGCAAATTCACCTCATTTATTCTGTCAGGCTTTGGATTTGAACTCAGGTTCTGGGTAAATTTACAGCATTGTGGAAGAAGGGGAAGCTCCCAGTACTTGAAGATAAGAAAGTCAGGCCTGAACTCTAGACTTGAATTCAAGCCCCAGCCCTGGAAAACATACTATTTATATACATTGTAAAGACTGTATTTGTACTTACCAATGGATGTTCAGTCCATACACGTTTGGTGTGGTTGTTCCTTGTATTTGTTTTATTCATTTATTTACCATTGATTTTTACTATTATGACACCCATTCCATTTATTACATTGATGACATCTTATCACATGGCATCTAGATTTGTAGACTTGTTCTCTGTCATGCCTGACACCCAGGACTCTCAGAGAAAAGGGAAAAAAGTTTCACATTCGGCTTCTTACTGCATGATCCAATTGTTGGTAGTGCTGGGATCTGAACTCAGGGCATAGCAGGAGCAATTGGCAAACAGTTCAAGGTGAACACACCAGCCTGTGAGCAACTAAGCAGTTAGGCCATTCCCAGGATCTGACATTGGTCCCCAGGGTGGGCCATGATAGTCATAAATTCATTATTTAAACATAGGATTGATATTTACACACATGTGTGCACAGCATCTTGCATTCGGTGCACTTCTCCTTATTTTGTGTTTAATTCATGGAGGTATTTTGTGTTTTACAGAGTATGGTGACAGGTACAACTGCTGACATGGATGAAAATCTGTTCCCATGGTTATAGGGTTGCCTATGCATTCTCCATCCTAGTTGAGACCTGGGACCTTCACAGGACAGGAAAACATGTGCAACGACTGGCTTCTGACAACAGAATGAAACTTTTGTCAGTGCTGGGATTTGAACTGAGGTCTGGGTAGCTCTGTTGTACTGTGAGGGAAGAGAAAGCTCACCATCTTTGAAGACTACAATGTCAGGCCTGGTCCAGGGCCTAATTTGAATCCTTAGCACTGGACAAAATAACAAGCCCACCTTTTTTAAACATAGGATTGCTCTTTACCTACAGATATGGTATGCATCTTGCATTCAGTGTAGTTATTCTTTTTATTTGGTGTCTTATTCATGGATATATTGTGTATTATATTGAGCATGGTGACCAATATAACTGTACTGGCATGGATGACAACCTATTTCCATGGCTATAGAGTTGCCTATATAGCATTCTCCATCTTTGCTGAGACCCAGGACTTTCACAGGACAGTAAAACAGGTGGGTCGATTGGCTTCTCACATCAAGGTGATTCTTTTGGCAGTGCTGGGATTTGAACTCAAGGCCTAGCAGGCCCAATTGTTGAATGGGTCATGGTGAACGCACCAGCCTGTGAGCCACTAAGGAGCTAGGCTGTTCCCAGGACCTGAGATCAAGCCCTGGTGGGGGCCAATATAGTCATAAATTCAAATTTTAAACAGAGGATCTATATTTCCATACATGGGTGGGCAGCAACTTGAGTAAAGTATAGTCATTCTCTTTATTTTGTGTCTTATTCATTAATGTATGGTGTATTTTGTTGAGTATAGGATGACAGATATAACTGTGGTGACCTAGATGATAGCCTATTCCCCTGAGTTTAGAGTTGCCTATGCATTCATCATCCTAGCTGAGATCTAGGCTTGCACAGCACAGTAAAACAGGTGCAACTACTGGCTTCTCACATCAGGGTGAATTTTTGGCAGTGCTGGAATAAGAACTCAGGACTTAGGAGCCCCAACTGCCCAATGGGTCCACGTGAGTACATCAGCCTGTGAGCCACTAAGGAGCTGGGCCATTCCGAGGAACAGAGATTGATCCCCAAGGGGGCCACAATAGTCCTCAATGCATCATTGAAACATGGGATGCCTTTTCACATCCGTGTGTGGACTGCATTGTAGAAAGCTGCGAGAGGCCGCACCTGGAAGATGGCGCCGGCTTCCGCCCTCTGCCTTCCCAATGGCGAGTGCTCTCGTGGTAAACAACTCCTTATATGGCTAAAGCAAAGAATCTGGCTTGCTTCCGCGCACTTGAACCTATTGGTGGTTCCCACGTGGCATATCAGGGTTGGCTACCCAGCGGGTACTTAAGGCTTTGGGGAATTCTCCCCAGGGTTAGGTTCAGAAAATTACTCAAAGGTTCTGAATAAACTTCAGAGAGAAGAGTCCGGTGTCGCGTCTTCCTTGCTGGTCGAGGCGGTAGCGACACGTGGTGGCCCGTACGGGGACTCAGCCATAACCCCAACGAGGACTCAGAACTCTCTGCGGTCAGGGTGGTGCACTGGTAAGTTCCCAGGTAAAAGGGGAATCCGCGACAAAAGCGGGGATAAGTCCCCAGGTAAAAGGGGAATCCGTGACAAGAGCGGGGGGATTTTTGCTCTTCTCTGTAAGATAGGGAAAGAGCGAGAACCCGGGGCTAGTCAATAGTGTAGCCAAAAGTGAAAGTAAAAGTTTGTTTACCAGCTTTAAATGTTTAAAACATGGGCACTTCTTCTTCGCACCCAATTTTTTTGGCTCTCAATGAGCTACTGCACTCAAAAAAGTTAAAAATAAAAAAGAATACTTTAGAGAGATTTTTGAGTGAATGTGACATCGTTGCCCCGTGGTTCGCTGTCTCTGGAAGCCTCACGGTGGCCTCTTGGGAGAAACTAGGGAGGGACCTAGATTTTGCCTCTGAAGAAGGAATGCTTAAGAGCGGAGTGAGACCAATATGGAAACTGATAAGAGGCTGTCTCGAGGACTAGCGTTGCAGTGAGGCAGTAGAGAATGGTCAGGCCACCCTAGAAATGCTGCAGGAAGAAAGATCGGAAAGGGCAGACAGCAAAAAGGAGGAGAGCAGGGGGGGGGTTATACCCCGATTTTGCTGAAGTAGAGACCTCTGAGTCTACAGACTCAGAGGAACTACAATCACTCATAGAACAAATAGAAAAAACAAAGATAAGAAAGAGGAGGAAAGGGAAGGAGAGAGAGGACCCAGATAAAGATGAATGCACGCCCTCCATGCACTGCCCCACACCTTTGGCCCCTCCGCTCTATGCGGAGGACCCAGGAAGTGGCAGCCCCGGCTATTCTTTCAGCCCAGGCGTGTGGAAAGCGGTCAGAACCGAGTTACATCTAGCCTGTCCAATATTTCAGGATCCACAGGGACAGCGGTATCATGAACCCTTAGATTTTAAGGTTATAAATCTTTAGCTGAGTCTGTGCGGACATATGGAATCACAGCCCAGGTGGAGGCCCTAAACAGACATTGCATGACACCCGGTGATTGGAGTGGGCTCACACGAGCTTGTTTGAGCCCAGGTCAGTATTTAGATTGGAAGGCCTTTTGGATTGAATTTGCTAGTGAAGAGGCTGCAGCCAATCAGGCTGGGGGAAACCCAGCTTGGGACAGAGATATGCTGCTTGGACAGGGGAGATTCGCCAATCAGCAGATAGGCTACCCGGTTCAAGTTTATGAACAAATCAATAAAATTGGCATAAAGGCATGGAAGGCCTTACCAAATAAAGGCAAGGTGAGTGGCAATCTCACCAAAATCCTGCAGGGCTCTATGGAGCCGTTTTCGGACTTTGTTGCCCGTATGGTCGAGGCTGCTGGCAGAATTTTTGGTGACCCAGACGCAGCCATGCCATTAATTAAACAGCTTGTTTACGAGCAGTGCACTAAGGAATGCAGAGCCGCCATAACCCCATATAAGAATAGGGGACTAGAAGCATGGATGAAAGTTTGCAGAGAGCTGGGCGGACCACTAACTAATGCTGGATTAGCTGCTGCTGTGGTGCAATTAACCCAGAAGAAAGGGGGAGGCTCAGGTGCGTGCTTAAGATGCGGCAAGATGGGACACATAAAGCGTAATTGCCCTGAAAGAGGAAGTGTGATAGAAACAGGAAAGGGACAACAGCCTAAGCAGCCTGGGCTGTGTCCTAGATGTAAAAGGGGGAAGCACTGGGCAGTTGAATGCCGATCTGTGAAAGACATCAACGGTCGAACCTTAACACAGGCCCATTCAAAAAACGGGCAGCAGGGCCCCCGCCCTCAGGGCCCCCAAATATATGGGGCAGTCAAGAACTAGGACAGGAGCTACTACCCAGAACAGTGGCCGACCCTCCGCCACCCCAAGGACCGCGGAGAGCCACTGCGGGCTCAGCAGGACTGGACCTCCGTGCCACCACCAGACTTGTATTAACTCCCCGAATGGGGGTCCAGTTAGTTGACACAGACTTCCAAGGACACCTTGAACCTGGCACGGTGGGATTGATGATAGGGAGGTCATCCACAATTCTGCGGGGCCTTAAGGTGCATCCTGGTGTGATTGACCCAGACTATACTGGAATTGTAAAGATTATGGTTGAATCTCCTAAAGGAATTTTAGCCATCTCCCCAGGAGATAGAATTGCTCAGCTTTTGATTTTACCCAGTTTACATGACCATTTTGCGGCTCAGCCCAAGCTAAGAGGAAAAGGGGGTTTTGGATCCACGGGAACAGACTTAACATTCCTGTCTCTTGATTTGGACCAAAGACCAGTTCTTGAACTCAATGTTGATAATAAGAAAATTTTGGGCCTTTTGGATACTGGGGCAGACAGGATCATTATTGCCAGAAAAGATTGGCCATCAGGATGGCCTGTACAAGCGTCCTCCCAAACCTTACAAGGTCTGGGATATGCTAAGGCCCCTGACATGAGTGAGAGACAGCTGCACTGGAGTGATGAAGAAGGACATTCCGGTATAATACAGCCTTATGTGTTAGAGCTCCCGGTTTCCTTATGGGGCAGAGACCTTATGAAAGAAATGGGATTTAAATTAAGTAATGACTATTCCCCTGCATCACAGGACATGATGGTGCGTATGGGTTATCACCCCAGTTTTGGACTAGGTAAATTTCTACGAGGGAACAAGGAGCCTATTAAAGTGTACCAGAGAAACCACAGGCAGGGCTTGGGTTTTTCCTAGGGGCCACTGGGGGAGGGATCCCCATATCCTGGAAAACGGAGGAGCTGGTGTGGGTGCCTCAGTGGCCACTTTCCTCTGAAAAATTAACTGCTGCCAGGACATTAGTACAGGAACAGTTAACCCAAGGACACATTAAACCATCAGTATCCCCGTGGAATACACCCATTTTTGTTATTAAAAAGAAGTCTGGAAAATGGCGTTTGTTACACGATTTACGAGCCATCAATAACCAGATGCAAATTATGGGCCCCGTACAACGAGGCCTACCTTTGTTTTCTTCCCTGCCGGCCTTTTGGCCCATTATTGTGATTGATATAAAGGATTGTTTTTTTTCCATTCCCCTACATGATCAAGACAGTGTGAGGTTTGCTTTTACTATTCCCTCCTGCAATCATGAGGAGCCAAATAAAAGATATGAGTGGGTAGTTTTGCCTCAGGGGATGGCCAATAGTCCTACTATGTGCCAACTTTATGTGGATGAAACTCTTGCCCCTCTTAGACAAAAATATCCCAAATTAAGATGCATTCATTATATGGATGATATTTTACTAACAGCAAAGAGTAAACATATGCTGGAAAAGGCGTATGTGGATTTGATTGAGATGCTAAAGTACAGAGGACTCTTTATAGCTCCTGAAAAGGTACAGCAGGACCAGGTTATAGATTACTTAGGAGCGAAAATATGTAAAAATTGTGTTACTCCACAAAAGGTAGAGTTGAGAAAAGATAATCTAAAAACCTTAAATGATTTTCAAAAATTGTTAGGAGATATTAATTGGGTTAGAAGCTATTTAAAGCTACCAAATTATGAGTTGAGACCCCTTTATGCTATATTACAAGGAGACTCTGCTTTGGATTCTCCTAGACAGTTAACCAAAGAGGCAAGAGAGACTACATAAGATAGAAGAGAGATTACAAAATGCCTGCTTACAGAGAATACAGGAAGACAAGAGTATTACCCTGTGTATACTCCCTACCTTGTCTCAACCTACTGGGTTGTTGTGGCAAGAAGGCCCGTTGTTTTGGATTCACCCGAAAATATCACCGGCCAAGTCCATTGAATATTACCCTACTGCTGTGGCTGGTGTTGCACTCTCTGGAATTCAACAATGCTTACAGTATTTTGGAATTGCCCCGTCTACCATTATAGTTCCTTACACCAGCCATCAAGTTCAAACTTTGTGTGCTACTATAGATGGTTGGGCTATTTTACAATGTAGCTTTACTGGACAAATAGACAACCACTTTCCAAAACATCCCCTTTTGGGGTTTTTCAAGGAACACCCAATTATCTTTCCTAAGGTAACGACTTCTCAACCTATTGTAAGTGCCCCTAATGTATTTACTGATGGCTCAAAAACGGGATGTGGTGTATACATGGTTGAGGCACAACGACCGGTACAACACCAGTTTCAGCCCGGTGCTCTTCAGATGGTAGAGTTGAAAATTGTTATAAAAGTTTTTGAAGCATGCCCGTTTTCTTTTAATTTAATATCTGATTCTGCTTATGTTATTAATGCTCTCAAGGTTTTAGAGGTTGCCAGACCTATTAAGAGTTCCAGTCCGGTTGGTCCATTGTTTCAACAATTACAACAGTTGATTTGGCAGAGAAAATCATGCTTTTATCCCTTGCATATTCGGGCTCATACGGGCCTGCCAGGACCCCTGGGCAAAGGAAATGATGTAGTGGATCAATGGACCAGACAAGAATGGGTATTTATTAGCTCTGTCTTAGACAGAGCCAAAACCTTTCATAAAACATTTCATGTTAATGCAAAAGCACTACAACAAAAATTTCAAATTTCTCGAGCCGATGCGAGACAGGTGATATTAGACTGTCCTCGATGTGTAATTTATCAGCATCCGCCTAGTGTTGGGGTTAATCCCCGGGGTTTGCTTTCGCTAAAAGTTTGGCAGATGGATGTGACTCACATCTCTGAGTTTGGACACCAAAAATATGTACATGTGTCTGTGGACACCTGTTCAGGTGTTATACATGCCACGCCCTCGGCTGGAGAAAAGGCACGCAATGTTATTGCCCATTGTTTGGGGGCCTGGGCAGCCTGGGGAAAACCTTATCAATTTAAGACTGACAATGGACCTGCATACACAGGACAACAGTTTGCCTCCTTTTGTCATCAAATGGAGGTGCAACTTATACATGGTTTGCCCTACAATCCCCAAGGCCAAGGCATTGTGGAACGTGCTCACCGCACGATAAAAGAGTGCCTACAAAAACAAAAGGGGGGAATTGGCCATGGCCGTACCCCAAAGGAAAGACTTTCTCTTGCTTTATTTACTATTAATTTTTTAAATTTGGATGCTCAGAGTCAATCCGCAGCAGATAGACATAATGAACCTTATGGCCCAGCAAAAGGTATGGTAAAATGGAAGGATGTCTTGACAGGGCTCTGGCGTGGGCCCGATCCCGTACTGACATGGGCACGAGGCTCTGTTTGTGTTTTTCCTCAGGACCAACAAGATCCAGTGTGGGTGCCTGAACGCCTCACTAGAAAAGCCCAGTGTGAAGAGGCACGAGATGCGGGGGGTGATGGTCCTCCTGCTCATCCTTGCGATGGTGCAACCGGGAAGACCAGTACCGAGATGGGGAACCCTGTCTGTGTTCCCGAGACCGATGCCCATACGACATGATGCATAACTGTTTCCTTGATTACAGCCTCTTCGGGTTCTGGTACCGTGACTGGTGTTGTGGCAACTGCTACGGGTTGCGGCGGCCAAAGTGTTAAACCTAAATCTTCTATTACTCACAGGCCTACCTCTGTGTGCGTGTATCCCCCATTTTTGTTCATTGTGAGTATGGAAGAACTTACCTCGTGCAGTAAACCAATGCTGGAATGCCTCAAAGTTTAAATATGCTTTAGTTACCCGCATGCCTCGTTGGGTGCCTGTGACTGAGGATGCTCCTAATGCTATGACCCAATCATCTTAAGGAGAGGGGCTGGGAAGGTGGCTCAGTAGTAGAGCACTTCCTCTGCATTCATGAGGCCCTGGGTTCGATTCCCCAGTACCATATAAGCAAAAAGAAGACAAAAAAGCCGGAAGTGGCGCTGTAGCTCAAGTGGTAGAGCGCTGGCCTTCAGCTGAATAGCTGAGGGACAGCGCCCAGGCCCAGAGTTCAGGCCAAGGAAAAAACCTATTTAAAAAACGCTGCAAATTTGTCTAAACAGTTGTCTAGTTATCTTTTAGGTAATTGAACTGGGGAGTTTGACAGCCTGATGGAACAGCTCAGGGTTGCCATTGTCATGGTGAACTCGACCTGAGTGGATGCCGGATTGGCAGAGGGGTTATCTTCATGGATCTCCGCTGCTATGAATCATCTTAAGGAATGGGCGGGTTTAGGAGCCCTGACAGGCCTTCTGGTGTTACCCTCCTTGGTATGTCTGTGGTGCATTTGCCAAATTAGAGGTTCTCAGCGTCGCAGTGCAGCCATGATTATCCAAGCCTTTACAGTCATTGGAGCAGGTCAGTCCCCCCAAGCGTGGCTTGCCACCCTAAAACAATGAACACAGATTGCAAAGCCAAAGTACTGCAGTCGAGAGGCATGAGTTTTGCCCTCGAGGAGAGCATGTTTGATTGCACACGGGTTCGATTCGCCTTTTCCCATCCTTGTGAAAAACGAATCAATTGACAGGCTGAGTCATCCCTAGAGAAGGTACCCTCTGGGAGAAGGCTTGTATGCAGTACTTGCATTGCACAACAGGGATCAGACCTCTGTTCTCGTCTGTGTTCTTTAAACAAAAAAGGGGGAACTGTAGAGAGCTGCGAGAGGCCGCACCTGGAAGATGGCGCCGGCTTCTGCCCTCCGCCTTCCCGATGGCGAGTGCTCTCATGGTAAACAACTCCTTATATGGCTAAGGCAAAGAATCTGGCTTGCTTCCGCGCACCTGAACCTATTGGTGGTTCCCACGTGGCGTATCAGGGTTGGCTACCCAGCGGGTACTTAAGGCTGTGGGGAATTCTCCCCGGGGTTGGGGTCAGAAGATTACTCAAAGGTTCTGAATAAACTGCAGAGAGAAGAGTCCGGTGTCGCGTCTTCCTTGCTGGTCGAGGCGGTAGCGACACTGCATTGTGCATTTCATGTAGTTATTCTATTTTGAAGGCTATTCATTGATGTATTGCATATTTTCTTGAGTATATGATGACAGATATAACTGGGCTGACATGGATGACAACCTATTCTCATGGCCACAGGGTGTCCCATGCATTCTCCATCCCAGCTGAGAACCAGGACTTGCACAGGAAAGGAAAACAGGTGCAACAATTGGCTTCTGACATCAGGATGAATCTTTTGACAGTGCTGGGATCTGAACTTGGGGCTTAGCAGGCCCAATTGGCAAATGGGTCCATGTGAGCACACCAGCCTGTGAATCACTAAGGAGCAAAGCCATTCCCAGGACCTGAGATGGAGCCCCCAGGTGTGGGGGTGAAGGGTCAGCACACAGCCATCATCCATTCATAAGCTGAAGGTAGTATGCAAATAAGTACATATTTGTATCGAGCAGGGGAGACGGTGACCTCTGATGGAAAATCTACCATGTGTCTACTGATTCTTGGATCTTTCCAGATGCTTCCATTTTGTGAATGTGATGATTATTGTCACGCTTAATCGACACTTCTTTACAAATAATCAATACCACATGAGTTCTGCCTATCATTTTCTACTCACATCCTGCATGAAATACTCATTCAAGGATGAGCTCGATCGCATTCCATGACTCTTTCTGGTCCAGAAACAATTTCTCAGGATTTCCCGCCATTGCCTACTCATAGAGGGGCTGAATTCAAGCCTCAGGCATGGAAAACCTACTTCTTATATACATTTTAAAGGTAGGATTTATACTTCCATACTGATATTCAGTACATATCATGTTTGGTGTGGTACGATTTATACTTCCATACAAATGTTCAGTCCATATCGTGTTTGGTGTGGTTATTCATTTTATTTCTTGTTTTATTCATTTATAAATTGTTTATTTTATTGACTTGATGGCACCTATACCATTTATTACTTTGTTTACATCCTGTCACATAGCAACTAGATTTGTAGATGTGTTCTCCATCATGCCTGACACCCAGGACTCTCCCACAAAAGGAAATCATGTGTCACACTCGGTCTCTTAATCCAAGATTAAATTTTTGGCAGTGCTGGGATCTGAACTCAGGGCCTAGAAGGCCCAATTCATGAATGGGTGAGTGTGAGCAAAGCAGCCTCTAGCCAATGAAGCTGTCAGTTGGTTCCTATGTGCTGAGATAGACAGACGGTGGTATACAAATAAATATATGTTGGTAAAAAGTGCCAGAAATGTCTATGATTGAATGACATCTACTACCTTCCTACCAACTCTTCGGTATTGATTATATCGCCATTGAAATATTATTCTTTTCATGCTTAATAAACTATTAATTAAGGTCAATCAGCATCCTAGGATTATTGCATCTACTTTTAGACTAGACAAATGCACGAACTACTCTTTCAATCAGTATTCTTAGGCATAGGAATGAGTCTCTTGTGATCTCCTGCCTTTGGTAGTTGTCAGGACCAGGATTTGAACCCAGGGCCTATGTTGACATTGTTGGCTTATGGCTTCCCTGATAGTCTGCCAGCCATCAGCAATGGGAGGTCAGGTCCACTTTGCAACCGTGTCATACAGACCCAGGATGGTCACCGTGCAAAGAAAAAAATCGTAAAACTCCCCAGCCCTCTAAAGCTCACCATTTTTTGTGCTGTCCCGCTTTTTTTTCTTCCTCCAAGCCCTCTGGGCTTAGGATCCCAGGATCTGCTATGGGTCCAGAGGCTGCACCCCAGTCTACGGAGATCGCAGCTGAGGCAGAGTTGCTACGACCTGAGTTCAGGCCCTATGGTTGGCAAAATTAATTAATTAATTTACTAAATTAAAAAAAAATAAAGATCCTGGGTTTGGAGTTTCTGCCAGTTTTTCTTCCGAGCCTGGGATTTTTTTGGGGGGGTCCGGTCGTGGGGCCTGAACTCTAGCGCTCTACCACTTGAGCCACAGCACCACTTCCGGCTTTTTTCTTTTTGCTTATGTGGTGCTGGGGAATCGAACCCAGGGCCTCATGCATGCAAGGCAAGCACTCTACCACTGACCCACCTCCCCAGCCCCACCGAGCCTGGGATTTGAACTCAGGGTCTTGATAAATCCGAAGCAACGTGAGGGAAGGTGCAGAGTTGCCACTACTTGAGTTCAAACCCCATGACAAGCGAAAAATTAATTAAGTCAATGAGCTCAGCAGGGCGAGGTAGATGTGGAGATGGAAAGGGAGGGATGGTAGGGGGAGAGCAAAGGGGAAGGCAACAATGCTAAATAGGAAATGTACTCATTACTTTGCTCATGTAACTGTAACCCCTCTGTACAACATTTCTACAAAAAAAACTTACAAAAGTAATGTAGTGCTCAAAGAAGCGCTTTTGGGGTAAGGGACGGATGTCTGAATAGTTGTACAAAATTCTATACTGACATTTTTTAATATTCAGCGTGGAACTGAATAAACATAACTGCTTCCATTACAAAATTTAAGTCACTGTCTTGGAACTGAGGCCTGTATTTCTGCCATTGATGGGATTTGAGCTCACCGTCCGGGTATCTCTTTTACACCATTTGTGAAGGGGAAGCTCACCGTACCTGAGGAAAAGAAATTCAAGCTAGAGTTACCAGGGCCTGTATTAAGGCCCTGCAATGGAAAAAATATTTATATACATGTGTAATATATGATATATATGTACATATGCATGTTTTATACATTATGATTATTACTAATTTTGTATTTATTTTATTTTTATTTTATTCATTTTATTGTATATTGTATTTAGTATTATTATACACATAATATTTATTATGCATTGTACATATATTTTAAAATCATAAGCAATAATTTAGGACATTGATTCATTTTTCATTAATATTTTATTAACTGTTGAAACATGATACATAATTAAATGGAGGCATTTGTCACAGTCTTCACATGTTTAGTCTCTCCCAAGTATGAGCTTTGTCTTATTTATCTTTGGACAACTTTCTATAGGGATTTCTTTAGATGATTTATACTCAGAAGCCTTTTCTTGAGGATAGGCAAGTTGAGGGATAAAATTGTAAGGGTGGGGCTGAGAATGTGGCTTAGTGGTAGAAAGCTTGCTCAGCATGCATGAATGCCAGGGTTTGAATCCTCAGTGCCACATACTCAGTAAAAGACAGGAACTGTGGAGTGGCTCAAGTGGTAGAGCATTAAGGCTTGAGAAAAAGAAGCTCAGAGACAGTACCAAGGCCCTAATTCAAGCCCCAGGACTGGCAAAAAACAATAGGCCAGATGCCATTGGCTGACACCTAGAACCCGAGCTTCTCAGGAGGCTGAGATCTGAAGACCACAGTTCAAAGACAGCCTAGGGAAGGAAAGCCTGTCAAACTCTTACCTCCACTGAATGACCAAAAGATTCCATGTGGTCCTGCGGCTCAAGTGGTAGAGTGTTTACCTTCAGCTGAAGGGCTCAGGGACAGTGCCCAGGCTTTAGTTTGAGACACTCAATTGGAAAAAGAGTGAGGGTTAATCAAAGTATTTTTCCTATTTGCTAATTATAAGAACATTTTCTGGAAAATGAATGCTAATGTACACCAGAATTGGAGTCAGAGCTCAAGGTTCAAGTGTAGCAGATCCATATGCCCAGCCTCTCAGACTCTACCATTATAACCTTGTGTCCTACAGGGTTCTGAAAGGTCCAATGTTGAAAGGCTTAAATGCCCCATAAGCCCTTTGTGATAAGGAGTTGACTTGTATTGTCAGTATCATTACAATTGTGAACCTAGCAGAGCACCAGTAGCTCGCGCCCGCCACCCTAGCTCAGGAGGCTGAGGTCTGAGGCTCACAGGGTGAATCCAGCCAGAGCTGGAAAGTCTATGACACTCTGATTTCCACTTCTGAAAGGTCAGATGTTCAAGAGCTTCCTGTGTTTCCCATTTTAACACTGTATTTGAAGGACAGCAAATAGTTGCAAAAGCCAGGCTAGGTGAAGAGACCAAGGCCTGCAGAATTAGGAGGCAAAATGTACACACTCAACAGGGAAGTGAGCTGCAAATCCACTTCATTCATTCTAGGGAAAGCCAGCAATGGGGGGAAACCTCAAACATTTGTTAGGGTCAGGCTTTTCTCAGCTTCTACAAACAATGACTAATTAACCTTCCTCCCTCAGGTGAAGGGAGTCTCAGACTATCTTTAGGTTAACAATAGAGAGCCAGTTCAGTGAGGGAGCAGGGAGAAAAAGAGTAGAAAAACCCTGCACTCTGTTCTTAGGGGGTGGGTTTTTGACTCTCCATCTGAAGGCCCTTCTACCTCTGCCAGTCCATTCTCCTTCCTTCATTTTCCACATCATTAATGCAAATCTCCAGTCCAAGAAGAGGCAGGGCCCTTTCTCTACTGTCTCCAATCACCTAAGTTAGAACCTGTCTTGGCCCTCTTGGCTCTAGGGCCTTCAGCTGCTTGAGAAGTGGGACAGAGACAGTCTTCCTGCTCTGTGGTTGTGTGAAGGTGATGCTGGTGGCCTGGCACACTGCAGAAGGTCTCATGACTTCTTTCCTCCTGACATACAAGACCAGATTCATCTATCATCTTTCTTTCTATCTATCTTTCTATCTATCTATCTATCTATCTATCTATCTATCTATCTATCTATCTATCTATCTATCTATCTATCTATCTATCTATCTATCTATCTATCTATCTATCTATCTATCTACCTACCTACCTACCTACCTACCAACCTAGCTACCTATGTAGCAAGCTAGCTATCTCTTTGCCAGTTCTGGGGTTGAACTCAAGGCCTGGGCACTGTCTCGAGCACTCTTCTACTTGAGAAAGTGCATGAATTCTGGCTTTTTCTGTGTATGTGCTACTGAGGAATCGAACCCAGGGCTTCTTGCATGATAGGCAAACACTCTCTCACTAATCCACATTCCCAGCCTCCTTATCTTTTTCTTAATGATAGTTTTTATTTAAGTATGCTACCATCTTATGTCCCGAAGTTTAATTTTCTGAATACTGGTTATTTCTATGAACCCTGACTTTCTCTTTCCCTCCCTGAAATGAGACTGTTCCTGCGTTGGCCTCATAATAAAATGTAAATAAGGATGCTGAGAGCTTAAGTGTGTCCCCCATTCTACTACTGTTAATAGAATGTACCAGTATGTAACCAATGTATGTTTGTAAAATAAAAAAGCAACATTGGTCTTCTGCTGTTAACTAAATTGCAACTTTTACTTCATTTTGCCAATTTTTGTACTACTTTTCTTTCCTTTTCTAGTATCCACTACTTTTGCTTTTGCCTCTGCCTTTCTCCTTACTTCGTGTTACCTAATCAGCTCTTCCATCAATGAGTAAAATTAAAAGTAGGTTAAAAATCACCTTTTGCCCCCAGTAACTCATGCTTGTAATCCTAGGTATTCAGGAAACTGAGATCTGAGGATCACAGTACAAAGCCAGAATGAGCAAGACAGTAGGAAACTCATGATAAAATTGGCATTTAAAAGATAACCCAAGGGATTGGAATGTGGCTTAGAGGTAGTGTGCTTGCCTAACATTTATGAAGGCCTGAGTTTGATTCCTCAGTGCCACTTAAACAGAAAACTGGAAGTAATGCTGTGGCTTAAGTGGTAGAGTGCTGGTTAGCCTTGAGCAAAAGACCCCCAGGTACAGTGTCCAAGCCCTGAGTTTAAGCCCCAGGACTGGAAAAGCAAACATAAAAGTAGCTCCTCCAATTGCTTTTTATGTAGTGTTCCAACTCCATGGTTCTCATTGTCTTTACAGCAAAACCAATACAACAAACTGCAAGTTACAGTGCTTAGGAACTCCATGTGGTCAGTAACCATCATATTGTACACCAGACGTACAGAGGTAAGGAAGAAATGTGAAAAAAGAAGGCCACTAGGATAACCTATTTTGAGACTATACAATAATCTATTTTCTATACTGTCATTTGACTAGATATGTGGCTTAAAGAATCAGGGAAATGTTAGGTTTTGAACTTGCTCCCTGTAAAATGAGGGCAACCATACCTGTCCATCACTAGGATCGAAATCTAAAAAGGAGTGTTCCAAAAGTATAAGCCTTGCTATCCTAGGCTCCTGCTGAACAGGAATATAGAGTTCCCTATCAATAATGCCTGGACTCAAAGAGAGAACTAACAAATGGGATTGTGCCAAACTAAGAAGTTTCTGCATGGTAAAGGACACCATTAGCAAGCTAATAAAAGCCCAAGGAAGGAGAGATCTTTACCAGCTATACATCAGGATATACAAAGAGCTCAATAAATTATACTAGCAAAGAATTAACAACCCAATTAACAAATGGGCAAACAAGATAAGTAGAGACTTCTCAGAAAACATAAAATTGGCCAGTAATCATATAAAGAAATCTTTAAACTCTCTGGCCATAAAGGAAATGCAAATCAAAACACTTGAGATTCCATCTCAATTTAGAATGATCATTACCAACAATACACACAAGAAAAATACAATAGATGCTGTCACAGATGTGCAGGCAAAGGAACATCAAACAGGGCTGGTGGGAATGTGAACTTGTTGAACCACACTAAAAAAACAAACAAACTAGGACTGCCTTGTGGTCTAAAACTACCAGTGTTGGGCATTTACCCAAAAGACTACAAATCAGGATAAAGGAAGGCCACCCATATAACAGTTCATTGTCAAGGTATAGATATAGCACAAATGCTTTCAACAAATGAATAGATTAAGAAAATTTGGTATATATACACAGAGGACTTTTGCTCTTCAATTAGATTTTTACATCATTTGTAAAGTAGTGAATAGACCTGGAAAAATTTTTGTGAAATCAGGATGCATGTTTTCTCTCACATGTGGAAGATAGGTCTACTTTTTAAATATACAAGTAAACACATACAAGGTTTTGTGCATATATACATAAACATATTGCACAAAGTACAGTATATGTAAGAAAGACTTTAAATTGTGTAATTCTTTGGAAAAAACTAACAGTACAAGAAAATGAATATGAAGAAACTGAAAATTCAAAAGTAGGAGTAGGTGAAAGAAGTCATATTTGTCAATGCACATCCAATGAAACCGGGAAAATTGAGGGGAAGAAATTGAGTTTCAGGGATGGGGGAGATAATGAGAAAAGTGTCATTGATCAGGATTCAATGTACTTACAAATAAATATGTAATTAAAATAATAATGCCTTAGCTTACCACTTATGATTTCCATATTCACGCTTCTGGGAAGCCATCCTCCTTCCAAACCACCAGGAACCACCTCAACTTACTAAGAAAGGGTACCACTTTGCAGTCTCTTTGAACCAAGGAAGAGTAGGCAGATCAAATTAATGCTGTCCACATATCCCAAGCCATCAATATAAGGCCAGACACCATGAAATGATTACAAGAAGTGGCAGGCGAAACACCATGGCTCCTAGAACACAGGTCCGAACTTTCTAAGTAAAGATCCAGAATTACGACAAATCAAAGAAAGACTAGATAAATAGGATTGCATGAAACTTAAACTTGTCTACCTGGTAAAGGACATAACAAGCTAAATAGAAAACCCATAGAATGGGAGAAGAATTTTATGAGCTTGCATCAGACAAGGGCCTAATAGAAAAAATATACATAGAGCACAAAAAATTGGCTCCAAAGAAACCCTCAAATAAGACCCCAATTACTAAATGGAGTAATGACCTAAAATAAAACTTCTCAGAAGAAGTAAGAAAGGCCAAAAATACATGAAGAAATGTTCAAAAAATCTGAACATAAAGGTAAAGCAAACCAAAACAATACTGTAATTCCACCTCACCCCAGTAAGGAAGGCTAATAATTTTTTTTAATGATTAGCAACAAATGATGTCATGGATGTGGCCAAAAGGGAATTCTATCACTGTTAGTAAGAATATAAATTGTTCAACCAGTCTGGAGGCTGACATGTGAGTGTTGTGGATTGAAGTCAACTTGGACAGAAAAGTCCATGTGTTTCTTATCTCCAATTGGCCACCAAAAAGCCAAAGTAGAGCTGTGGTACAAATGTGTAAAGTGATAGCTTTCATTACAAAATCTCAGGGACATCACACATGTCCTGTGTTCAAGCTCCAGGATTGGCAGTGTGTGTGTGTGTGTGTGTGTGTGTGTGTGTGTGTGTGTGTGTGTGTGTGTGTGTGTGTGCGCGCGCGCACATGCACGCTCACATATGTGCACCCACCCTAGGGATTACCTAACTGCATCACATATTTTTGTCTGTTTAAATTATTAACAGAACAAGGCTTATATGTCCTGTGGTTTTTTTGTGTGTCTCTGTGTATGTGTGTGTCTATGTGTTGTAGGTTTTGGTGTCGGTGTATGCATTTGTATTTGCATTTACTTTTTATCTTGCTTATTCTCCAGCTGTGTTAACAATATTGGCAGACTTGAAAGGTGGACACTACTGTTTAATGTTAAGACAATTTTCCAAGATTCTTTTTCAACAAATTACATTTGAATTGTTCACTGAAGGACAGAGAGTGTGGGGAAAAAGAGGGGAATAGAAAGGGGACTTGTAAATCTAAGACTGCAGCAGCCATCCATATTCCAGAACAAGTCTGCAGAACTAGGTGTAAACTAGATCCAGTGTTGTGTCTTCTGTCAGCTAGCTGTAAGAAAGCCCCCATTAGGCCACAGGTGTGGATTGTAGGAAAAAAGACAATTCAGTAAAAAAAAAAATTCAAATGGTCTGAGACATTTACACAAGTTCTGGACATCACTTCCACTTGAGCTGCTGCTGTTGTGCAGGCCCAATATTTGATCTGAAGCAAAACTTGGCATTACAAAAGTAAAACCCTAATGTCTAGTAATCTCTGAAAGGCTTGTGTAACTGCTTAGTTCTTATATCTAATACTGTGACCTATTGGGAAAGGCAGAGGGCAGACTTCCAGCTATTGAAGACTTCTTCCTTGGTGAATTATAAGCTATCACTTTCAGTCATGTGGTTCCAGCACAGACTTAGCTCAGGGCTGTGAACCTGAGTGTAGAAGTTTGAATCTCTATAGTGTGAAAGGAAATTTGGCCTTGTTCTAAGCTTGCAGTTTGGTGGACCTTTGGTAGCTGTGGACAATGTCTCCTTTTGTGAACATTTAGTTTAGATGCAGGAATTCATAACTAACTAGTAGCAGTGGTCACACCAGGTTGGAGCAAGAGAGCCACAGTAGAGGGTCAGGGGCCAAGCTCACACCATCTGCCATTTTGTGCTTCTTGAATTGACAGGTTCTGCATGCGTTTTAGTAATCCAAGAATAAAAAATAATATTACATATAGATTTTTAAAATTGTTTCTGTGTTTTTGAATCTACTAGATTATTTTTCTAAGTGAGCATTGTGAGAATCCTAGATCAGAGGCTCCACTGCCTAGGGGATAGATCAGGTAGTCAATAAACCCCACTATTAACCGAATGTGAGACCTACAGTAAGTCTTTGCCCTTTTGACCCCAGTTAATGTATCTTCTAAATATCTTCCTGGTGTCCTCTGGAAATTCTATGGAGCAACCTTATGTGTCAGATGAATGTGTGGCCAAAAGGACAAAACTGTTCTTCCTGTGCCAAAGATTAGGTGGGGTTGGGGTGGGGCCAGGCCAGGCCAGGCCAGGCCATGGGGGACAGTGCTAGGGTAGCAAATCCCTGGTCCCTCCAGATCAGGCAGGTAGCCAACAATGGCACAGGATCTACATCATCGTGTCTCCAACTTGTTAGCCAAGCTCCTGTGAGTCCCTCCTCCAAGGTGCTGGCTCCAAGGTGCTCCAAGGATCTTGTTCATGAGAAGCATTCATTGAACTTCTCTACAGTTCATGGTACACTTTATATAATGAAGACTGCTGCCAAATATGGCGGTGTGTATACAGCATGTTATACTTAACACTATGTCACGATATTCTGATGAGAATTTTTACTTAACCCATGTGAAAAAAAACTAGTGCCAAAATGCACAAAAAGTGCCAGCTGATATTCCCAGTCATGGGTTAGTATTAGCACTAGCATTAGTATAAATCAGACCACATAGAAGGACCCATCTGTTCTACCAGTGGAGAATTCAGGGATCATTTCCTCCTCTGCTGCATATCAGTCAGTGACAGACAAATCTTTTCAACAGACTTGGAGAAGGAGTTAACTCTACCTGTGAGACCCAAAAAGAAGCCCCATGCTGGCATATGAGTACTATCATACACACACCACACACACACACACACACACACACACACACACACACACACACACACACACACACACACACACACACACACACACACATAGGTCCAGCGGTATTCTCAAGCATTCTCCCTGATCTATGAATTCTATACAGCAAAGTCTAGAATTTGATGGAAACAGGAGCAGAGCATCTTGTCCCACTTCACCAGCTGTTTGACTGGTCTTCCACTGCCCAGTAGTAGATAGATATTGTCTTAGATCCTCTGCTCTGAGCTGGAGGGCCAGTGACTTCGCTTGGGAGGACAGTGAAGGGATTAGAGAAACTACACAGGTAGTATGAGCAGTCCTGCATCATAAAAATACTTCCTTAATGCTAGTTTATTAGAAAGCTTTGAGCACACTTGTCCAGTACTGACATATATTCATGTTTTCTCCCTATTTTATTTAAATAAAAATCAGTATTTATGAACTCTCATTTCTCCTTGCCCCTTCCGGTATAGTCGTGTAGTGTCTAATGCCTCACTTTAAAGCTTCATTTCCCCCTCTATCTGATAAATTTTGGTGAGAGTTATCAAGTAATTTTCTTATTTAATGCAACCAAGACAAAGCTGATGAAGAAAACAGTGTTAACTTCAGGCTAGTATAGATATCTACTCTGATAAAGAACATGATGTTCTTACAACCATCATGCCAAAGGTCCTGCCTCTGGAGATAGGGGATTGCATTTCCTCTGCCTTCCTAGCTTCTAGAGTAATTGCTGCCCTCCCAGTAAAGGAGTTCCTTTCTAAAAAAGAAAGCATGCCACCAAATTGCAGAAGGCCAGCAATCCACATTATTTCTGCTTAAGAACCCTTCTCCTACCATATACTGATGATTCACACCCATAACCCTAGTCATTTAGGAATTAGAGAGAAGAGAATCTCGGTTCAAACCTTTCTGGGGCAAGAAGAGTCCACAAAACTTTTATCTCATTCACCACAAAAAGCCAGTAGGAGAGTGGTGAGCCAAGCGGTACAATACTATCCTTGAACAAAAGAGCTCAAGGACAGTGCCCAATCTTGGAGTTCAAGTCTAATACTGGCACACACACACACACACACACACACACACACACACACACACACACAGAGAGAGAGAGAGAGAGAGAGAAACACACACACAAAGCTAGAAGTGGAGCTGTGGCTCAATAGTATAAGTTAAGTTTTTTAAATATGTTTTTTACTGTAAAAATGCTTGACATAGGAGTTACAGTTATATGAGCAAAGTACTGAGTGCATTTCCTATAGATCATTGTTGCTTCCTCCTTTGTTTTCCCCCTACCATTACTTTCCTCTCACATCCACAACTACCCTCCCCAACCTCCACCCCCACCAAAGTTGTGAAGTTCATTTTCAACTTAGTGTTTTGTACAACTTATTGTTACACTGGTTCGACCTGTATCACAAAAAAACGAAGTTTAGTCTTATGTGAAAATTTCGCAAAGGGAAAATGTCAATGCCCAGAGTTCAAGCCTGAATATCAAAACACATTTTTTAAAAAAGACTGCTTTTAATAAGCTTTTCAGAAATAACTGGTTCTCTTCTTTTTTATGGTACTGAGGTTTGAACTCAGGGCCTCATGTTTTCTAGATACACACTCTAATATTGAGCCACAGCTGTATATTTTTTGCTCTGTTTTTGAGACAGGGTCTCATTTCCTGCTCAGGTGTGCAACTGGATTTCAGTCCTCCTACTTTCCTCTCCCATCACTGCTGGGATGAGAGGTGAACACTACTATGCACAGCTTCTTCTGTTCAGATGAGGTCTCACAGAATTCTGCCTGGGTTGACATGAAAACACAATTTTTGCAGTCTCATCCTCCCCCAAAAACAAAGTTTATAGGTTCACATCACAGTGCTCAGCTAATTGAAGCCCTAGATTCAATCACCAATACAAAAATTGAAAATGAAAATAAATTTAAATGGAAAAGCTGTAAGGTAAGAGTAGGGAAAAGGGATGGAGCACTGATCCTGGGCAGCACCTGAAGTCCAATCTGATGGCTTTATTTACAACACTGGAAAATAAAATGAAAGTATGCAACAAGACAGCCTTGTCTGCTTTTGCTTAGCAACAAGACAGTCCTGCCTGTCTTTTCTCATTTATGCCAGAGCCAAAGGCTCAGTAGACCATGACGAAGAGAGGAAGGTAGAGCTGTATAAGATGAAAAAGGACAAGCCCTGGACATACCTGGAAATCAAGAAAGCCTCTGAAGCCTTCGAACTCTTAGGCCTTTCAGAAACTAGTATTCCAAAGAAACCAAATGTTCAGAGAGAAAGCCAAGATGTGCTCTGAGGTGTATAGATTTCCTTACTCAAAGAACACATAGACCTCCACATGACACAATCCTCCCTGCCAACAGTAGTCCTTCACAGTGAGTCTCAGAGGGTAAAAACACTGCCCTTTACTACCTGTTAGACACCAACCCACTTCCTGAGAGCACCAGGACAGTAGGGAGGGAGGGCTCAGCCCCATAACAACCCAAGGTTGAAGCTCAGAGTACCACATCTACTCACATAATGTACCCAGACCTCATAAATTTCCAACAGCTGCCAGAAGGTGTCCTCAGTCCTTCAAAAAGATCAAGCTGTGATGGCCAGCTTTACAGCCCAAACTCCCCACCCAGTATTAGTCCTGCTGAGTGACATGCAAGCCAAGTAGGGATCTCTGATAAATTTCCTAAAATTATTGGGCTGCATGCAAGCATCCAGTCACTTGTCCTCTGGTGACAAAACCTCAGGGTCATTCAAGACAGAAGCAGTCAAGACCTCAACCCCAGCTGCTACGGGCAGTTCAGCAATGCTTACCCTTTTGCTCCCTCAGGGGTTTGATTAATTTGGGTATAATCTCATGAACAATGTCTCCTAATATCACTATCCCAAGGGATGACCCCCTACCCAAGCAAACAGTCAAACAAGCTGGAAGTGTTCTCTTTGGGGAAGACAGACCAGCCTTCCCATGTGCCCATTTCCAGGGGCTCCCCTTCACCCAGAAGCCTTAAAAGGGGTATCTGCTCCCTCCAGAAGCAGGCCTGCCACTCCTTCCAGACCCAAACTGACCACAGCATCCTCTGGTGAGCTGAACACTCATGTCCAAGTTGGGAAAGCTGCTGTTGAGTAGATGCTAGGATGCTTCTTGTGCCTTCTTGGCCCACGTTGAAGACTGCAAAGCCATCCAACAAGGTTTCACCTTCCAGCCTGTCTAGTGGCCAATCCTGGTGTCTGCTTGGGCTCTGGCTTCCCTGGACCTGCAGTGTTAGGGAACCTGCAGCTCCCCCTGCCAGTGCCAGCATTGAATTGCCCACCAAGAGCACCAAGTGCTCCTGGTATATTTACTTTGGTCTTTGGGATTTTACCAGTCACCATCATGGGACTCTCTGGGGGATATTTCTGGGTAGCAAGCAAGACTAACTTTTCATTTGGAAGCTGGCAGATTACTAATATAGGCTCATCACCTGTCCCCTGCCAACCTGGACAGCCCTGCTTCTTCCAGCTCCATTGCCCACCCTGTGTTTAGGGGCCCCCTGAGCTCAGCTTCTGCTTCCTGAACTTGCCTACATATTCTGAAAAGAACCGAGAGAAGACTTTGGCATCTACTGGGCCCCAGAAGTCAGGCCACAGTGAGGCTTCTGCAGCCCTCTGCCTTGCTCCTAGCACAGTCACCAACAAGGCAGTGCCCCCAAGATCCAATGCAGACCTCTGACTTGGGTAAAAAAAGAGGCTGTGCTTCAGTCGCCCAGAGTCAGCATATGGGCACCTACTAAGGCCACCCCAGTATCTATGGGGGCTCAAGAAAGAGATAGACACATCCTACAGACTTATTTGGAGCAGCTCCTCTTCCAGGTGCGGGCATGGTGGCCTTTAAAGCAGAACATGACAGTGCACAAACTAGAAGAGCCCAGAACACACTAGAAAAACTTGGTAAACAATGGCCTTGTGCACAGAGACCTGACGGAGGCAGCAAATCAGAGAGAGAGAGACAGAGAGACAGAGAGAGAGACAGTGAGAGAGACAGAGAGACAGAGAGACAGAGAGACAGAGAGACAGAGAGACAGAGAGAGAACTCTAGGCTAGCTCTGATTTGTACTGGTTTCAATATCCTTGCCAAGAAATGCATATTTTCACCAAGAAATACAAAGGAAAATTTCTAACTCTAACTCTGATGGAGTAGCTGGAATCAATCTAGATTTCCTACCATAAACAATCACAAAAGTGTTATGTGAAAAAATATATGTATATAAATGTATTGGTAATATAAATATATAGGTATATATATGGATATTCAAATATACAATGTGAATATGTAATGTATTTATAATGTATAATGCATAATGTATATATATATATACAACGTATATATATATATATACAGGGAGAAAAAAGGAAATACATAATATTTGAAGGAATAATGACCAAAACCTTCCCAAATTTGATTGAAAGCATGAACCCTTCTATGCAGGATTCTAGCAGCTTAAAGAAGTCAATTAACATAATTACACAGGTCCACACTAACACACATTCTAATTAAACAGTCAAAGACAGAAAACTACACAAAGCACAGAAACAGAACTCATCACACACAAGTGATCTTCAGTGATATTATGACAAATTTCTCATCAGACACTAGATTAACTATTGGATAGCAAAGGCAACAAATTTAGGGTGCTAAAAGGACATATCTAATGCCAACCTTTCTAACAAATATATATATACTTCCTTCAACTGTGAGAGATGAGCTAAGTACCTAACGATGCCTCAGGTATATAATCCTAACTACTCAGGAAGGTGAATTGTGAAGATTGTGGCTCAAAGCCAGCCTGAAACTTGTCCCCTCAGGAGCAAGTTGTATGAAAGTTGTCCTTGAGAAGAACAGAGGCCTTTTTGCCATGTCATTGCTGGAACAAGATATTGGATAATGTGTCCATCAAGAATGAAGGCTTTTGCCATAGTAATCAAAACAGCTTGGTATTGGCATAAGAACAGACCTCAGGACCAATGGAATAGAATTGAAAACCCAGAAATGAACCTACAGACCTATAGCCATCTAATCTTCGATAAGGAAGCTAAAACAATAGAATGGAAGAAAGACAGCCTCTTCAGTAAATGGTGCTGGCAAAATTGGTTAACTACATGTAGAAAACTAAAGCTAGATCCTTATATATCACCCTGCACCAGAATCAACTCCAAATGGATCAAAGACCTTGAACTCAAAGCAGACACTCTGAAAACATTACAGGATGGAATAGGAGAAACCCTAGGTCTCCTTGGCTCAGGTCGAAATTTTCTGAATAGAGACCCGGAAGCACAACAAATCAAAGAAAGGTTGGACAAATGGGATTGCATAAGATTGCAGAGCTTCTGCAGGGCAAATGACATAGCTGGCAAGATCAATAGAAAGCCCACCGATTGGGAGAAGATCTTTACTAGCCATACAACGGACAAGGGTCTCATATCTAAAATATACTTGGAACTCAAAAAATTAAACCACCCAACAACAAATCCTCAAAGAAACAACTGCCCAATAAATAAGTGGGCGGAAGACTTAAAGAGAAGCTTCTCTGAAGAAGAAAGAAGGATGGCCAATAGACACATGAAGAAATGTTCAACATCCCTAGCCATAAAAGAAATGCAAATCAAAACAACATTGAGATATCACCTCACTCCAGTTAGAACAGCAAAAATCAAGAACTCTAACAACAACAGATGCTGGAGGGGTTGTGGACAGAAAGGAACCTTACTTCATTGTTGGTGGGAATGTAAACTTGTTCAACCACTTTGGAAAGCAGTATGGAGGTTCCTCAAAAGACTTCACATAGATCTCCCCTATGATCCAGCAATCGTACTTTTGGGCATTTACCCAAATGTTTACAAACAAAACCACACTAAAGCTACCAGCAAAACTATGTTTATCGCAGCATTATTTACCATAGCTAAGATATGGAACCAACCCAGATGCCCCTCAGTAGATGAATGGATCAAGAAAATGTGGTATATATACACAATGGAATTCTATGCCTCCATCAGAAAGAATGACATTTCCCCATTTGTTAGGAAATGGAAAGGTTTGGAAAAAATTATATTAAGTGAAGTAAGCCAGGCCCAAAGAAGCATAGGTCCCATGGTTTCCCTTATTTGCAATATCTAGTATAGGTATGAGTCAAGCGGAAAAGGTCAGATAATGTGATGTTAGGAAAATGAACCCTTAAATATTTATTTTAATGTTTTCGTTTCTTTCATGCATGTGTTTCTAACGCATTTACAAGATTATTTCTTTGTTGCTTTGTATGTCCCTCCCCCACAGTGTAACCCCCGCTTTCACTATATTTGATGTCAGTATAACATGTGGAGGAGATGGGGACAAACAAGTCGTTTAAGGATTCAGGTGGACCTGTTGCAACAATGAGAAGTACAAAATGTCATGTCAAAACCAGCTTTACAATGTCGGTGTGTGGGGGGAGGGGGGTATAATTGGGTGGGGGGAGGGGGGTAAAATTGGGTGGGGGGAGGGGGGAGGCGGGGAAGGGAAGTGAAGGGTAAACAAAGGAGGAGGCTGCAATGCTTGGTAAGAAATGTATGCATTATCCTGCCCATGTAATTGTAGCCCCTCTGTACAGTATGTTCCCAAATAAAATAAAATACAATTAAAAAAAAAAAGAATGAAGGCTTTTGGATAGTGTCTCCATAGAAGCAATTTATGAGACTTAGAGGTCCTCTAGAAGTCAGAGGACTTTTACCACTCTCCTAGTAGTTTCAGGAAAGGCATAATAATGAACAGAGCAACCTAGAGCCCACATGGAGTCCTTAGCAGAGGTCTTTGAAACCTATGGGATAAAGTATCAATGCTGGCAAGCTATGATTGGTCCACTTTTTCTCTGACCTCACTGGCCCAGACTCTGATTGGTCCATTTCCTCTATGATGTCACAATGCCGGGCTGTGATAGCTCCATTTGAGAGGTCATGCAGAGTTTATAGGAAGCCAATGTGCTCCAACCTATGTTAACATCTCTAGGAACTCTTGATTGGTGACCCACTGGATTGACTCAAAGCTAAATTCATGATTTTTTTTTGGCTGGGGGGGGGGGGCGGGTTGTCATTTGGATTTTGGTATTTCGTTTTACTTTTTCTGGGATTTTAATTATTTTATTTAGTTAATTTTAGGTAGACTTGCTACCTGCCATCATTTCAGAAGGATGGAAGAATACAGCGAATACAAAGAATAATCCTCCAGATCCTGGAAGGAGGAGATAATCAAACAATACCAGATGAAAGAGCTCATCCACCATGGTACCAATGGCAAGTGAAGCTGGCCCATCCTTGCCTCACACACATGGAAGTGGCAGTTAAAATACTCCTGAAGGGAGAGTTCTCCAGTCATCAGATAAAGAATGAGATGGACATTTTTAATACGGTTTGGCACAGCACATCATCAGTTTGTACCAGGGGATGGAGAAGGAAGAGTATGTGTATCTCATCATGGAACTTGCTGGTAGGGGATACCTCCTGGGGTGGATCTGAATATCCTGCTGCCTATATGAGGATGAAACCAAGAAGCTTTTCACACAAATTGTAAGTGCTGTTCACTACCCACACCAGAACAGAATCACACACTGAGACCTTAAGTCCAACAACATCCTGTTGGATACCGAAGGCAATATGAAGGTCAGTGGTTTGTTCTGAGCATCTAGTTCACCCTGGGGCATTTGCTATTGAATGTATGTGCTGCTGTGCTTTTCCACCCCCCTAAATTTTCCTGGAAGAAAGAAATGATGGCTGGGTGTAAGTGGCTTACATCTTTAATCCTAGCTATTCAGGTGGCTGAGATATGAGGATCATGGTTCAAATCCAGCCCAGGCTGGTTCTACCCTCGAGCAGGCTCATACTGATACCAAAGACTAATTTGAGGAGCAGATGGCAGTTGATAGAGGTGACTAGCAAAATAGTTACCACTCTTCTCAGAACAAGCTGCTCAATGTCACCCAGGACCAGAGCAGTTCCAGACAAAGGGGAGGAGAGCCCTAATTGATATCAAAGATAACTTCACTTGAAAGCCAGAAGGCCCTCTTACTGAGATGGGAGATATTTCTAGGTAGTCTACTAAAAAAATGTTGTGAGTGGGATCCTAGAATGGAGATCAAAACACTGTTTGCCCAGCAACACCCTTAGTCCAGCCAAGAAGACAGGTGAATCAACTGCCGTAGGTTTCCTCAGGAGAGATTCCAGCCAAGGGGCATCTTGCAGTGAAAACTGAACGTTGTAGTTATCAAAGCATGTAATTCTTGTGCATTGTATCAGTTCTTTGCACGTACAAAACTACTTGACTTACACTTGAGCTACACCCTAGTTATTACAAATATAGTTTTTTTTTTATTCTATGTTATTCTTTTTTTTTTTTTTTTTTGTTATAAAGTATGTTTATTTTTTGTTGTAGTACTGGGACATGAGCTCAGGGCCCAGGCTCAATCCCTTAGCTCTTTCACTCAAGGCTGGAGCTCTACTTTGAGCCACAGCTCTACTTCCAGCTTTTTTCTGGTGGTTAATTGGACAGATACGAATCTCACAGACTTTTCTGTCCAGGCTGGCTTTGAACTGCAACCTTCACATCCCAGATTCATGAGTAGCTAGGATTACAAGAGTGAGCCACTGGTATCCCGCTAAAAAATAGGACTTGTTTTAGTCCTCACCTCTTCCTAAAGCAGGTACCCTGCCAGTCCTATCTTCCACTTGAGGAAATTGAGGCATGGGGTGGGGAAGCAGTCTGCTTGTCTGGAGGCTGTGGTGACCCTCCATGTGCTACCAGCATTTATTCTTTAAGATGCAGTCTCATGTAGCCAAGTCTGATCTTAACTTCATAATTCTATTGCCTAGTCTCCCAAATGTTGGGATTACAGGTGTGTACCTCTATGTTATCCATCATACTATTATCTGCATGTTTCTTAAGTTTTAATACTTTATTTTATCCCTTGGCAGTACTGTGGTTTTGATTAAGAGGCTGGTGCTGGGCAAGCAAGTACTCTACCCCTTGACTCCTGTCCCCAGCCATTGCTCTTCATTTTACTTTAGATGAGCTCTTATAGTATTATTTTTTGTATTGTGTTTATTTTCTTGGGTCAGAATTAGACTGTGATTGTAATGTGTTTTCCTGATCAGAAGCCTTTTTTTGTCTTTGTATATGATTTGTAAATATAATTTTTCTTATTAAAAAGAAGGTGGCCAGGAACAGGTGGCTCATGCCTGTAATCTTAGCTACTCAGGAGGCTGTGCTCTGAGGATCACGGTTCAAAGCCAGCCCAGCAGGAAAGTCCGTGAGACTCCTATCTCCAATAAACCACTCAGAAAACCGGAAGTGGCTGTGGCTCAAGCAGGAGAGCGCTCGCCTTGAGATGAAGAGTGCAGGGACAGCACCCAAGTCCAGAATTCAAGCCCCACGACTGACCAAAATAAATAAATAAATAAATAGAAAATGCACAGAGGTGTTACACTATATGTCATTTTAAAATTCAAAACCTTATTTTAAAAGAATAAAAATGCATATAATCATTAAAATTTATCTGTAGAATAAAAATGACTACCAGATTACATGTTTTTGGAGGGTGTGTCAGTGGCACACTGTGTCAGCTCTAGACAGTGCTACATAGTTCCTGGCCTGAATGGCCTAAATAAAAACAAGTAAAAAGTAAAATAAATGATACTTTAGGGCACAGCTGTGGAAGATTTGAAATATTCTTGTATATTTTATTGACCTTTTGTACATTTTTGTGCTGATGAAAAGTGATATATCAATTATGGTAGAATTTGACACAGTCTTCTAACATAACAGAGCATTACCTCATTACCGAGCAATTCCCTTGCTCATTGCATAACCAAAACAACTGAAGAGAAAAAACTAATAGCTCATATGCCAATGATAACAGCAAATTTCACAATAGAAGTTGGAAATACCTGGAGTGTCTATCAGATGAACAGGTTTATAAAATATGAGGTATGCATAAACGGATTATGACTTATCCACAAAAAGGCTGCAATTAATATATGTCTGTCACGGATGGACACAAAAAAGAATCTACTATTTATGTGAAACATATTGGCTAAACCATTTCATAAGAGAAAATGGAAGATTAAAATTTCTGGGACAGGTCATTGGGGTGATTGTTACTCAATGATTGTGTGGATTGCATCAGCATTGAAAACATAGTTCACAAAAGAGGTAATGGTTACAAAGCAGTGTGGATATAATTAATGTCACTGAATTTTATACTTGCCTAGCAAGCATGAGGCCAAGCGTTCAACCCCCAGCACATCCAAAAATGCTAAATCTTCCTTCTGTTTCCTACCTTGAGTGGTAGATGCTTTTCTACTTTTGATTGTATTCCTCAGAGGATCTCTGGTGGCTCTCTGATGTTTAGTCATGCTTTACAGATAATCCATTATTTGAACATTATTTCTGAGTTTTAAAGGAAACCTCCTATATTAAAATGAGCGCAATGCCTGCAGTTCTAATTCAAGAGGCTAAAACAAGAAGACCCTTACACAGTCTAGTCTGCATATAGAGGTCATGTCTAAATCCCCACTGTAGCTGATGAAACTGGAGGGACAATTATTTGTAAGCAATTACAAGTGAGAGATAAGTTTCTGATCACATTATATTTTGGTCATGTCAGCTTGTATTTAATATTTACATGAATTTAAAAAAAAATTTTCCATTTTACCTTACTCTTAGTATGTCATTTTGAAGCTTTGTACTATGTTCCTGTTTGCTACATTTAAAAAGAAACATAGTTTTCCTTTGTATCATATTAAACATTGTTTTTGATTTTTTCTATATTGCAACTATTTATTTTCACAGTTTTTATGTTTTTTTCTGCATGTAGGGACTGCCAATTGAGCCACAGCTCAACTTCCAGCTTCATTCTTTTGAAAATTATCAGGTAAAGCCCAGCACAACTAAGGAGGCTGAAATCTGAGGATCTTGGTTTGAAGCCAGTCAGTCTGAACTTTAGCCTTGAGTAAAACAGGGAAGTTCAAGCCATAGTACTGGTAATTACACAAACAAGTCTCATGGACTTTCTTGCTTGGGCTGGCTTTGAACTGCAGCCCTTAGATTTCAGCCTTCTGGGTAGTTGGGACTCACAGGCATGAGCAAACAACTGCTGACTTATTTTAATTTTTTGTTGTTGTTTTTCATGGGGCTTAAACTCTGGGCTTAGGTGCTGTCCTCGTGCTCTTCCCCTCAAGGCAAGAACTCTACAGCTTGAGCCATATAACCACTTTCAGTTTTCTGGTGGTTTATTAGAGATAAGAGTCTCACAGACTTTCCTGCCCAGGCTGGCTTGGAACTGTGATGCTCAGACCTCAGCCTCCTGAGTAGCTAGGATTACAGGCATGAGCCACTGGTGCCTGGCTTATTTTAATATTTTTAACCAGCTATTTCTTGCTTTCAAATTCAATAATTTTATTTTGTCCAGTAGACCTGATCTTTGGGACACATTGCTGTTTCTTAGTAGTTTTGAAGGGGGGTAGGGGTTGAACTCTCGGCATGGGTACTGTCTTTGTACACTTCAGCTTAAGGCAAATGTTATACCAGTTCACCCACAGAGCAACTTCAGGTTTTATGGCTGGTGGTTAATTGGAGCTAAGAGTCTCATGAACTTTCCTGACCAGACTTGCTTTGAACCGTGATCTTCATATCTCAGCCTCCTGAGTAGCTAAGAATACTGGATAGAGCCAGCAATGCCCTTCTGTTTCCTAGCTTTTTGACTCAAGTATCATGTTTTACAACTTCAACCACAGCTCCACTTGTAGCTTTTTTTGTTTATTGGACATAAGTTTCTAATGTACTTTTCTGGGCAGTCTGGCTTCAAACCATTATCCTCAGATTTCAGCTTCCTGAGGTGCTCCAATTATACACATGAACCACAAACCCATTGGTCATTTAAAAATTTTAATATGTTTTTTCCACTTTTTAAAAATTTCCTTGCTTTTTATTTTTGTGTATGTTCTAGTCCTGGGGCTACAAATCAGGGCCTGGATACAATGCCAGAGCTTTTTCTTCGACTAGTGGCTTATCACATGAGCCAAAGTATAGCCTGTGGTTATAATGGTTTTGTCTTGGTGCTTGAACTAGAAAGTGGGTGCTGTACTAGAAAGTGATTGCCCAGTTTGCATCTTGGGTCACAGCTCAACTCTAGTTTTTGGTTTTTGTTTTAATTGTTGGTAGTTAATAGGAGATGAAACTTATGCAAAACCCATCATGTATCAATTGGCTGAAATCTGAGGATCATGATTCAAAGCCAACCAGGGCAGGAAAGCCCATGAGAATCTTAGCTCCAATTAATCACTGGAACCTGGGAGGTGTACAGTTCTATTCTTGAACAAAACAGCATAAGTTCAAGACACAAGATAGCACACAGATGCACACACAGAGAAAGTGTCATGGAATTTCTTGCGTGGGCTAGCTTTGAACCATGATTCTCAGATTTCAGCCTCTTACCATCCTCTCTCCTTTGAAAATTTTATTGGTCCTGTGGCTTGACCTCTGACTCTGGGGCCTATATCGTAGCTTTTACACTCAAGGATTTTTACAGCTCAAGGATTTGTGCTGTTTAGCTGGGGATAACAATCTCAAGCACGTTCCTTCCTAGGTTGACTTGTCTCTGCAATCCTCAGTTGTCAGCCTCTTGTGTAGTAAGGATTACACATATGACCATCAACATTTGGGTCATTTAAAAACTTTAATATGTGCTTGCTACTACCTTTTTTTCTTTTTCTTTTTCATTTTTGCTTGTACTGGGAGTAGAAATTGAAGGTCAGATGTTGTCTCACAGCATATATGGGACCAAACATAATATTTGGCTTTTAGGGGGAGGTTAATTGTAGAATTAAATGTAAGAATCATGTAAATGTAAGAATCATGTAGAGTTAGGCCAGAATCAGGAGGCTGAAAATTGAGGAAAGTCCATGACACTCTTTTCTCCAATTAACCACTAAAATCTGAGAGTAGTCAATCATTGAGCAAAATAGTGCGAGTTCAAGCACCAGGACTGGCACACACACACACACACACACACACACACACACACACACACACACACACACACACACACACATCTTATGAACACCTGAGCTGAGCTTTAAACAGTATCCTTAAATTTCAGCCTTAGTATCTAGAATTACAAATATGAGCCACCAATGATTGGCTCAGCGAAACCTCTGTTACTTCATCTCTTCTACCCTTCTTTTCATTTATTTCGTTGTTTTTGTGTGTGTTGTTCCTGGAGCTTGAATTCATGCAAGGCCTGGCCTTATTCAGGAGGCCGAAATCTGTCCATCATGGTTTGAAAGCAGCCTGAGCAGGAAAATCCATGAAATTCTTATCTCTAATCAATCAACAAAAACCTATCAAATCTGTGGCCACCACACACAAAACAGTCTCCTGGAATTTTTTCATTGGGTTTGCCTTTACACAGGATCTTATATTTCAGCCTCCTGCATTTCTAGAATTACAGACCTGAGCCAACAGTCTTGGGTTCTTTACATCCAACCATTTAATTTTATTATTGTGATCCTGAGGCTGGATCTCTGAGCCAGGGCATTGTTTCAATAGGTTTTTTGTTTAAGGCTGGTGCTTTACAACTACAACCACAGCTTGATTTCTGGCGTTTTTTGCTGGTTAGTTGCAGACTTATGTACTTCGCTGTCCACGCTGGCTATGAACAACTTTCAGATTTCAGCATTCTGAGTCATAGGATTACACATATTGACCAAAAATTCACTCATGGCTCATTTTGAAATTGTAATTGGATTTTCTCACAGTTTTTCTTCTTTTTACTAATCCTGGGGCTTGAACTCAGGCATTGGACACTGTCCCTGAACTTCTGATACTCAAGGTGAGAACTCTACTACTTGACCACAATGCCACTTCCAGCCTTTTTTATTTATGAGGTACTGAGGAAACAAACCCAGGGATTCAAACATGATAGGCAAGCACTCTGTCACTAAGCCACATTTCCAGCCATTCTTTCACCTTTTTATTTGTAATTTTTATTTCCTTGTGTATGCTGGTCCTAGGTCTAAAAATCAGCCCATGTACAGTTCCAGAAGATTTTATTCAAGATTAGCACACCAAGGCATGAGCCACCGCACAACTTGTGGCTTTTAGTTTTTGTTTTGTTTTAAGTAGCTACTTAGAGTTGAGTCAATGAATTCTCCTACCTGGGCTGGTTTTCTACTGTGATCCTCACATTTTAGCCTCCTGAGTGGCTACCATCATAGGTGTGTGCCACCTATGCTTGGATCATTTTAAACTCTGAAATTGGCTCTTCTAACTTCTCTACATTTATTTATTTTATTCCTTTTTGTGTGTTGGTCCTGAAGTTAATATCAAGGTCTGAATGCTGTCCCAGAAATTATTTTCTCATTTCTGCCATTGGAGCCACAGCTCAATCACCAGGTTTTATTTTTCATCCTTTTGGTGATTAATTGGAAATAAGAATCTCATGTAAAGCCCAGCAAGACACAGGAGGCTGAAATCTGAGGATTGAAGTTGAAGCCATCCTGGACAGGAAAGTGCATGAGACTCTTCTCATCAACTAACTACAAAGCCTCTAGGAGTGATAGAGCTGCTACACAAATTAAAGCCACAGTTTGGCATTCACAGTATAAAAGCTCCATGGACTTTCCTGTTTGGACTGGACTTAAAATGTATCTTCAGACTTCAGCTTTCTGAATAGTTAAAATAATAAGCAGGAACCACTAGCCCCAGGCTTATTTTTAAATCTCAAATGGTCATTTCTTCTCTCAGTTTTGTCTTTGGTTGACTTTGGGCTGAATTATGGACCAGGGAACTGTTTCCCAGGTTTTTTACCAAATTTCAGTAGTTTATAACTACTCTCACACCTTCATTTCCACCTTTTGCTGGGTAGTGGGGGAAAAGAATTTCAATGACTTTTCTGTCCAGGTTGGCTTTGAGCTGTGATCCACATATTTCATCTTTCTGAGTAGCTATGAATATACACATAAACCAACAACCCATGGCTCACTTTGAAACCAATACTTTCACTTTCTCCCATCTTTTATAATTTGTGCACTTTTTTCTTTATTTTTGTAAGTGTCTGTGCTAGGCCATCAGCACCAGGGCATGTGTGCTGTCCCAGAGCTTTCTGTTTAAGGCTAGAACTCTACCATATGTGCCAGAGCACAGCTAGTGGCATATTTTTGGAGACAAATGAGACATGAGAGTCTCATAGATTCTCCTACCTGGGCTTGCCTTCAACTGTGATCCTAAGATTTCATCCTCCTGAGTAGCTGATAGATCATCAGTGAGCAACCAATGCTTGATTTATTTAAACCTCTGTCATTGGATCTTCCTTCTGCACTTCTCCCCTCTTTTCTTTAATTCTTCTGTGATTGTCCTGGGGATTGAACTCAGGGCCTGGTTGCTGTCCCAGAAATTGATTGCCCAGTTCTGCCACTTGTGCCATAACTCCATTCCCAGTTTCTTTTCTTTTCTTTTTGACAATTAATTGGAGATAAGATTCTGAGAAAAAGCCTAGCATAAATCAAGCCAGCCTGGGAAGGAAAGTCCATGAGACAATGACCTCCAATTAACCACTGATTAGCTGGGAATGGTAGAGCTCTATCCTTGAACAAAGCAGCACAAGTTCAAGGATGGCACACACAAGCCGCAAGATGGCACACAGATGCAAACACACAGAGAAAATCTCATGGATTTTCTTGCTTGTGTTAACTTTAAACTGTGATCCTCATATTTCAGTTTCTCTTCTTCCACTGTCCTTTTTATTTATTGTTTTTTTGTAATTTTTAGGGGTCATGCAGCTTGACCTCTGGCTCTGGGAATTATTTCTTAGCTTTTTAACTAAAAGCTGCTGCTTTACCACCTCAGTTGCAGTTCAGGGCTTTGTGCTAGTTAGCTGAGATAAGCATCTCAAGCACATTCCTGCCCATGCTGACTTGATACCACAATCCTCAGATATCAGTTTCTTATGTAGTTAGGATTATACACAGGACCAACAACCCTTGTGTCATTTTAAAACTTTAATATATGCTTACCTCTACCTACTGTTGTTTACTTTTTATTTTTTACATGTGTGTGCTGTTCCTGGGCCTACAAATTGGGGCTCATATTCTGTCTCAGAAGTTTTTATTCAAGGTTATTCTCTATTACATGAGACATACCATAACTTTTGGGCCCTTTTTGTTGGGGGGAAGATTAATTACAGACAAGATTTTCGTGGAATCTTCTGCCAGAGCTGGCCATGAACCATCATCCTCAGCTATAAGCCACTTGAATAACTAGTAAAACATGTATCAGCCACAAATGCTTGATTTATTTAAGACTTTGTCACTCACTCTTCCTTGGTTACTTCTACTCTTCTTTATTTCTTCTGTGCATGTCCTGAGGCTTGAACTAAGGTTTAGGTGCAATCCCAGAAAATATTTGCCCAGTTCTGCCACTTAAGCCAAAGCTCAACTTACAGCTGAATCAGGTGGCTGAAATCTGAGGACCATGTTTCAAAACAGCCTGCACAGGAAATCCATGACACTCTTATCTCCAATGCACCACCCAAAATCTGGGAATGCTAGGACACAAACACACACACATCACACATACAAACACACACACACACAAACATACAACACACATGCACATACACATACACCCAAAGTCTCCTGGACTTTGCTTCTTGGGCTGGCCTTGAAACTTGATCCTCATATTTCTGCCTCATGAGAAGGCCTAGAGCCATGATCAACAAGCACCAGGTTTATGTTTAAATTTACAATTGGCCTTTCTTCTATTCTCCTACAATTTTTTAGCACCAGGAATTAATCTCTGGGTCAGCAAACAGGTTTTTTTTTTTTTTAGCTTTTCTGCCAAATACAGTGCTTTACAACTATAATCATATCTACACTGGGTAGATGGGGGTAAGAGTTGCATTTACATTCTTGCCCAGTCTAGCTTTGAACCTTGATCAACTAGGAATACACATATGAACAAAAACCCATGCTCATTTTGAAACTTTACTTTTCTCTTTTCCCATCATTTTTAGTTTGTGCTTTTTTGTTTTTTGAAATGTGTGTAGAGGACTTCAACTTAGGGCTTAGGTGCTGTTCCAAGAATTCTGTTTGAGACTACCACTCAACAGCATGAGCCAAAGTACATATTGTAGCTTATTTTTGGTGGCAAATTATATATATATGACTCTCCTGCCTGGGATGGTCATGAACTGTGATCCTTAGATATCATCCTCCTGAGTACCTCGTATAGCATGTGTTATACCAAAAGTACTTCTCAAAAATAAAAGAAAGGAAAATGAAAAAGATGAAAGGGTGAATAAACCATTCCAACCAAATATTTCATGGGCAATTTTGTCAAAGAAAATACCTTCTTTTTTTTTTCCTTATTGGCAGGTGTCAAACCCGGAATATTGCCCATTGTAAACAAGTCCTTTACTACTTGAGTATGTCCCAAGCCTTTTTATTCACATGGTGTTTTTTAGTTTGTTGGGTTGGTAGTTTTTATTTAGTTTTTTTTCTTTTTCTTTTTCTTTTTTGCAAGGATAGACCATGTTTAGCTAAGGTTAGTCTTCTACTTGTGATCCTCCTGTTTTCATCTCCTGAGTAGCTGAAATAATTGGTATATACCACCTCACCCAATGTAGCTCTTATTTGACTACTAGAGAAATTTTAAAAAAGAAGAAGCACCTCCTAATTATCTTCATAATCCCCATGACAAAAATGAGAATGTATTTATAGTAATTTTATTCATGAAGAGAAAGGCAAAAAATCCTAAACAAAAGAGATTATGTATCAGAAATGTAGGACCATTTATATTTATCCTTTTCCCCTCTTTCCTATGTGTGTGTTTTCCTGAAGATATAACACCGGCTTCACCAATGATAATCAAGTTATTCTAACACCAAGCTGCAACCCCACTTACATAGATAAAATTTAGAAAACCTAATGTAATTTATCACACTGAGAAACGAAGAAATCCCATATATTCATCTGAACAGATGATGATACAAAAGTATTTAATATTTTTAATATTACTGAAAACTCTAAAACTGAAGGAAAATAGCTTTAGCGTATGTAGAATATCTATCAAACTCATGCACTGTTTTCTTTATTTAGCTGACGTATTTTTGATGTAATCAAGAGATAAATTTGTTTTCAGTGAAGAATAGGATGACACATTAGATGTTTTAACGAAGTAGAAGAAGAAGAAGAAGAAGAAGAAGAAGAAGAAGAAGAAGAAGAAGAAGAAGAAGAAGAAGAAGAAGAAGAAGAAGAAGAAGAAGAAGAAGAAGAAGAAGAAGAAAGAAAGAAAGAAAGAAAGAAGGAGGAGGAGGAGGAGGAGAGGAGGAAGGAGGAGGAGGGAGGAGAGGTGAGGAGGAGGAGGAGGAGGAGAGAGGAGGAGGAGGAGGAGGAGGAGAAGGAGGAGGAGGAGAAAGGAGGAGAAGGAGAAAGGAGGAGAAGGAGGAGGAGCTGGAGGAGGAACTGGAGGAGGAGGAGGAGGAGGAGGAGGAGGAGGAGGAGGAGGAGGAGGAGGAGGAGAAGAAGAAGAAGAAGAAGAAGAAGAAGAAGAAGAAGAAGAAGAAGAAGAAGAAGAAGAAGAAGAAGAAGAAGAAGAAGAAGAAGAAGAAGATCACAATGGAAGGAAAACACTAATTTGTAAGCAAGATGACATGGTAGTCTTCATAAAAATTCAAACATGTTTAAAGGTATACACTAATGACTTTTCAGTAAGTTGGTTTAACATGAAGTCAACCAATGAAGAAAAAAAAAATCTCTGCAAGGAATTTGTAGCTCAGTGGCAGAATATTTGCCTATTATATGTGAAGGGACCTTGATAAATCTCATGCAAAATTCAAAACAGAACAAAAATTTAAAAAAAATAATGAAGGAAGGACAATAACGCACAGGGTTTGGGGCAAGTAAGTGGTTTACTTCCAAAATAGAAGTAGCAGCAGATGATTTTGGTGGCACATACTTGGAATCCAAACTTCCATTTCTTTGGTAGTTCAAATGTTCAAGGCCAATCAGCTAAAAAGCACAACAAATAAACAGGAGGACGAGGAGGACCATGAGAGAAGAAAAAAATAGAGATCTGAAACAAATTAAACTTCATCTGGATGGTGGAAAGAAGTCTGTCAACTATATTGTTTTCTTTAAAATAAGTTTCTACCTTTTACACCATAAGAGGACACAGCAACAATTGAGCACATTAAAACTGGTGAAGCCGACCTCTCTGTACCTTGAATTTTCTAGGTTCTAGGTCTTGTCCTTCAGAGTATCTGTTGACTACAAATAACTTGCTCTAAGCTATTGGACCTGGTCTTAAGGAGTTTTGTTATAGCATCACAATGGAATTGAAACACCCAGATACACCTTTTTCCCTAAAGGAAATAATCTTCTTGTAGCTGTAGGAAAGACGGATGTATTTGATAGTCAGAGAGTTCAAGCTGAGGGCCTCCAATTTGCTAGGCAGTGGTTCAACAATATAAGTCCCCTACTCCAGCCCTTTTCCTTCACTTTGAACATATCAACAAACCGCCTTATGTATTTCAAGCTTTCTGCTGTTGACTATCTGATAAGAAACTATCATAGGTATGATGATGCTCTATTTTCTCTCACTCCTATAGATGTTAGTAACCCAATCCTTGGTGCTGTATGGCATAGGGCATTTTGATACATTATCAGAAGATTCTGAAGCGATACCATTATTCTTTTGACACCAGTCACTCCAGGTTTAAACAAAAAAGTTATTGAATATCTTGAGTAAATTGAAGAGGTCTTTAAAAGCCAAAAGTTAGAGCAGCTTTTCAGATTATGAATGATATGTAGCATCCTACTGGATTTAATTTCTAAGTGAGAAAACAGCAGCTTGCATGACCTAACCTAAGCCAAAAACATTCTTGGTATTAGTTTCTTTGCATTTTAATGTAAATAACAAAAGTGCCAGTTTATTGATGTATAAGAGGACTCTTCATATTTAAATATTGTCAAAATTCACTGAGTTGAATAGAAAACATGCTTAATTTATATTAAAGTAGTAATGTGTTATCATTAATACATGGATGTATTGTATTAGTAAATACTGAAAAGGAAAAACTTATTTCTACAGAGGATTCATCTTGGCAATAGTCATTTTATAAGAGGCTAATACTACCTACCTTCTTTCAACCACATGCTATTGTTGAGTGTGATATTGTTTTAGCTCTACTCAAGAGCTATGGGGCTCATGTTGTATTTCATTAAGAAAACACCAAAAAAGCCAGAAGTGCAGATGTGACTCCAGTGCTTGAGCAGTAGCCTTGAGCTGAAGAGCTGAGGGACAGCGCCCAGGCCCAGAATTCAGGCCCCACGACTGACCAAAAAGAAAAAGAAAAAGAAAACACCAAAGTGCATAACGATCTTATAACTTTTTAAAGACCAGAAATGACCTTTGTGTGGTCCTAACAATAACTCAAGTCCATAAAAAATAAGGACTTTAATATTATTTTAAGCTGGTGTGCAAGGGGGTTATAACTAAACAAATATGGACATCTCATATGCCTTAATTACTTCTTTGAATTATTGTCAAGTTAAAAAATATCTGGATCCACTTTACTGAACTTTTCCAATTGGACACTCTGTCATGTGCCCCTTTCTTCTAGAAATACGTAGGAATCTATTTTGTTTTTTGATTGTTGGAGCAAGCTCCAAAACCTACACATGTGGTGAATGGAAGCCACTGGTGGGTATACGTTTGGTTCCTGAACATGGCCAGGGATCTAGCAGGAGCAGGCCTAAGGACATGGATTGTACTCAAGGACAATGTCTAATGGCTGATGTCCCCCTGGGAGCAAACACTAGGACCTGGCAGCCACCAAGGACACAAGGCATTGGCTGATTCCCTTGCACTTCTTGCAACACTGCCATGGCAGCAGCAGTGGCATCCTATTCTACCCTCGCATCCCTGTGGAAAGCTTGGCAATAGTCCTCCAGGCTCAACACTAAAAGAGCCAGTGGGCTCATGCCAAGCTGTGATTGGTCTATTTCAGCAAGTGTAAACAGTCTCGGCAGTGTATTACAGTGCTGGAAGTTCCTGGTTACCTGCTTGACTCAGTGCTACGTTGACAATTGTGTGTGTGTGTGTGTGTGTGTGTGTGTGTGTGTGTGTGTGTGTGTGTGTGTGTGTGTGTAGTTTTGGGGGGGCAGTGGGAACTTTGTGTTGTTTGGGTTTGGGTATTTCCTTTTGGTTATTGCTCTGGGGTTTTTATTTTCTTAGTTAAGTTTAGGTAGATTTACTACTTACCATCCTAGCAGAAAGATGGGAGAACACAGTTAATTATTCTTAAACTCTTTAGAGGAGGAGACCTTAATTGAACAATACATTATGAAGAAGATCACTGGCTATGGCAGGAAGAGATTTTCATTGAATAATACAGTGTGAATGCGCTCGTTGGCTATGGAAGGAGGAGGTTTTCACTGAACAATACAGTATGAAGGAGATCATTTGCTATGGTAGCTATCCATATGTAAATTTGACCTAGCACTATCTCATAAACCTCAAAGTGGTAGTGATGGGAGAGTTCAACAATTGTCAGATCAAAATTGAGATGGATATTATTAAGACTTCCTATCATGCACACATGATTAGGTCATACCAAGTGAGGGAGAAGGATGAGCACCAATACTTGGTAATGGAACTGGCCACCCAGAGACCTCCTGAGATAAATGTGAAAATCATAAGTTGTTAAAGCAGACTGTGTGTATTGTGCATTACTTTAATGAAGATAGAAATGAACACGGAGACCTTAAACAAAATAACCTCCTGTTGGATGACAAATGCAATGTGAAGGTCAATGACTTTGGCATGAGCACAAGGATTACCCAAGGGCAGTTGCTGAAGGACATATTTGGTACCTTGATTTTGTCCCTATAAAATATTCCTGCAGGGCTGGGAAGGTGGCTCAGTGGCAGAGCGCTTGACTTGCATGCATGAGGCCCTGGGTTCGATTTCTTAGCACCACATAAGCAGAAAAAAAGCCAGAAGTGGTGCTGTAACTCAAGTAGTAGAGTGCTAGCCTTGAGCTGAAGAGCTGAGGGACAGCTCGCAGGCCCAGAGGTCAGGCCCCACGACTGGAACCCCCCCCAAAAAATATTCCTGTACGAAAACTACAATGTCTGCAAAGTAGACATCTGGTGCTTGGGAGTCATCTTTTGTATTTTATGGAGATGGTGAGTTTCCCATTTGAATACATGAATTTTAGCCAGATACAGGTAATTGTCTTGGAGGTCATGTACATTGCTCCATTTACCTGTATCCAAAAGGACAAAATAACATCTTGACACTGTAAACTGCAGACCCAAAGCAGAGGCACAGTATAGAACAAATAATGGAGACTAGCTCAACCAAGTTGAGGAATATTTCCTAGTCTTGATGAGCCACTATGTAATGAGCTGAACCCTATTATTCTTGCACTCATGTGTGACATGGGTTACAGCCTGTTTGATACCCACAAATCAATATTGGACAGGACTTTCAATGAAATCATGGCCATCTATTTTTTTTATTAAAAATGACTTAAAGTAGCATGCCAGCAGCAAAATTTAGTCAATGCCTTCAATTGTTCCAGTATGCCCGTCTCCTGTTCCTCTACAATGGAGAACCTGTTTTCCTGCCTGTCATCTGAATTTCAATTGTCCTATGATGACAAACCAACAATACTGAAGAGAATTGCCACTCTTCCATCCATTCTCCTCTGCTTCCTGCAGAAGAACTCCCGTTCCAGCATGATCACACACAATGAATCTATGGTTGCCTTTAGTTCCTCTTTCTTCCTGAGGAACAATGAGAGATGCTGGTAAGAGGAAAAAGCCCTTCCCTTTAGGTAGCTGGACAATAAGATCACAAATTCTATCTCAAATGAGAGACAGGATTGGAGGAGGGTTGCTATCAGGATAGGTACCACTATTTGCAGAACATAATGCCATGTGCAGGCCTAAAATTAACATTCACAGATTACAAAGAAGTTTTTTTTTTCCAGAAAAAGTGTTCAGAGCCCTTTCATAACAAAACAACAGTACCAGTTCTTCAATTCAATTTCACGCTGGGGAATTCCACTTTGAATCCTTATCTGCAAACTTGGACACTTCATCTAACAATCATTCATCATTTTGGATGACATTGACAATACCCATTGTTCATATAGGCATTTTAGTACTTTAAATTTCGGAGAAAAAAGGTCTAGGATGGGTCAAAAATTAAGGTTTTCCTTTTTGGTCAAAGATTTACCTTTTTAGACTACAACCCACATAGTATTTAAAGAAAGGATGGATATGGGAGGAAATCGTGCAGTTCTTAGTTGTTTTCAAGTATACTTATTGAATCTTTCAGCTACTGAACCTGCTTAATTTGTGAGGTATACACACACACAAAAACACACACACATACACACATATATATGCATAGTATGCATGTATTTCACAAATATATTACATATTAAATATATCATATAATATTTTATATGTAAAATATACACAATTTTGGAGATGGTATTTCATGGAATTCTCCGCCTTTGCTTTAAGACAATATTCTCCTCATCTCAGCTTCCTAAGAAGCTAGGATTATAGACCGGGGCTAGGTAAAAAGATTTCCTTTAAAATGCTGCAGAGAACCTGTCTTTAACTACCAAGAAACAGCAAGATACCAAGATAATAGAATGACAAAGTGAAATAGAACACTACATTCACTGGAAAACTTTCAAAATTTATTTTAGACAAAAATTAGAGTCAGTGTTAAGATCTATCCTTGAAAAACATTAATAAAAAATTAAAGACATATATAGATCCCAGTTGGAAGTGTGGAAGTAAGAGGAAGGCCCATCAGTTCAAGGCCTAGTACTGGTCCATAACCATACATTAAATGAAAATTAAATTTGTAAGCTAGAACTTGTTGTTTTTATCTGTTGTGTTCAGAGGAATGTCAGCATTATGTGTAAACAGACTGCTATACAAGGAATCCTTCTGGGTCATACAGTAGTTATTACATGGCTCTGTGTAGACATTCAGCTTTCTAATGATTTTCTTACATAAATCAATCAATATTAATTAAGTGTCATGAAGAATGCTAAACCTCAATTTTGTGCCCATCTCCATCCTTGTTCTCCCTATTGCCCAGCAGTTTCTGTCACAGTCAGCATAACTGTAGCTGGCACATGGAACAGACATGGACTCGATGGATCCTAACTGTGATACGATCCCAAATATAGCAAATACCAGAATCAATGAAATCCAAGCAGCTGTTCAAGGTGCCTAGTTGTATGAATGTCATCAGCTTCCAATGGTCTCACCTGTCTCTGCCAGAAGCCTGTTAATGGCCTGTTATCATCAAAGCTCACACTGAAGTTTAACTTCTCAATGTAGCAGTGTCACGAGGTGAAACCTTTAATAGAGGATTCTGTCATAAATGTATTAATGCCATCTCATTAACTCTCAAGGGACTAACATGATCACTGTTAGCAGTTGTAAAAAGCACTGTAAGCCCCTTACTCACTCTCATTCTAGAACATGCCATGATTCCGAGATCCTACATGATGTGATGCACCTAGGGGCCTTGTCCCATGCACTACCATGCTATTTAGAGTTTCCAGCCAACACTATTATGAATGATATAGACCTCTTATTCCTTATGAAGTAAGGAATAAGAAGTATTCCTTATGAAGTAAGCTTCGGGTTTTTGTTAAATCATGACAAATGGGCTGAGATGCTATAGTTTAATGTCTTTTCCATAGAACTGAGTATAAAACTGAAGGCCTTTCACTTACTAGGCCGATATTTTACCACTTGAGCCCTCCAGGGTTCCAACCCTTTTTTCTTTTACAGTTTGCTTTCTATATAGGGTCTTGTGCTAACTTCACTCAAGCCAGCCTCAGAATCCAATCCTCCTATACCTCTGCCTCTCAGTAGCTGGGATTATGGGCCTGTAATAGCACACTTTGCCACTTAAGAAGGCACTATTCTTTTGGGGAAAGATGATACAGACCACTGAGTTGCATGTGTGTGTATGTATTCATGGAAATTGGTCATGGTGATTTATTTAGTACTGAGGGTGAATATTCCTGGATGATCTGTATTCTTAATTCCTTTCACACCAAAGAAATTGCTTCTCTGGATGCTAGTGAATCACAGCTGTCATCCTAGCTCCTCAGAATGCTGAGATTTGAGGATCATATTTTGAAGCCAGGTGAACCAGGAAAAGTCCATGACACGCTTATCTTCATTTAAACACCAAAAAATCACAAGTGGAGCTGTGGTTTAAGTAATAGAGTACTAGCCTTGAGGAAGAAAAATAGAAATAACAACTGTGCTCTGATCAAGTTTCAGGACCAGCACCCACACAAAATCTCCAGATAGCACTTGGGCTATTACAATGAGCTTTTGTGCTATTGCAAGACACAATGAGATGTACAAGTCGTTATGTTGAAAAATTAACTTCACAACTTAGGTGAGGGGAGGAGGTGGAGCAGAGGATTCGGTGGGGGGCTACAATGCTTGATAAGAAATGTACTCAATATCTTGCCCATGTAATTGTAACCCCTCTGTACAGTATTTTCACAGTTGAAAAAAGAGAAAAAAGACACAATTATACATAATGAATTATCTCTACAGGACAGTTGCACTATAAAATTCTAGTATTACTTCATAACATATGTCCTTTCTGGATCATCTTTTTGCCCCATTGTTTCTCTGAGAATGATGTCTTGATTTGGAAATAGAGGTGAAAAATTCAGTGATGAATTTGGCCTCTGGATCCTACCCTCATCCATTATTGACATGTTCTCTCTTTTTATTTTTGGCAGTCCTGGGGCATAAACTAAGGGTCTGGGGCATAAACTAAGAAGGCTGAGCTTCTTTTTTGCTCAAGGCTAGCACCATCCCACTTGAGCCACAACACCACTTCCAGCTTTTTCTCTTTATGTGGTACTGAGTAATTGAACACTGGGCTTCATGCACGCTAGGCAAGCACTCTACCACCAATCTACATTCCCAAATGTTCTCTTTAAAAAATGTCTTACGTGTTTACCTCTGTCCCATCTCTGCAGCCACTGCCAGTGCTCTTGAACCTATTTGTTTAACTCTTAACTGCCTTTCATTCACTGTAACAGGCAAATTATTTTCTATTCCATTGAAAGAATTATCTTTCACTTTCTTAAACTGCACACTTGATCAGCTAAAATCAAACAACAACTCAATATTACCAGTGTTTGAAATTGAAGACACATAGAATAATCAACAGCTAATAATAAATAGCTAATAATCTACCGAAGTCAATGCACAACAACCCAGATGCTTGCCAAGTCTTTTATTTTTCGCTAACCCTACAATATGCTCTGGTAGATAACAAATTTAAAGTCTACAGATATAATTAGTTCCCACAAGAGTTGGTTATGAGTTACTTCCAAGGAGTGAGTGCAAATTAAGGACTTTCTAGAAGTCAGTAACAGAGTGAATGAAACACTAAGGAGGATATATTTGTCAAGAAATCATGGGAGTATTTAGGAGCTGACAACAGTGGCTGTATGATAGGTGACCAGACAGCAGAAACCACAATCTTAGAGCTAGAGGACCTAAATCCTCCCAGGCATCCTTTAAGTTTGGAATAGGTCCACACATTTCATAAGAGACTATAGCCTGGTGGCCCCCTGCTAAAAACTGAGCAACTGCTACAGAAAAACCACACGCAAACTACTAGCCCAAACTTGTAGCCTACAAAAGTTGGTATTCAGTGAGTAAACATTAGATTTCTGGTATCTTGCCACACAACATGACAAAAACATCTCTCAAAATGCTGGTGGCTGACATGTGTAATCCCAGCTACATAGGAATCTGAGATCTGAGGATCAAGATTCAAAGGGATCTCAAGCAGCAATGTCTATGATACTCATATTGACAATAAATAGAAAAAAATACTGGAAATGAGTATGGCACAATACCCTAAGTTGAAGCCCAAGTACCAACATACACACAAACACACATTGAAAAATGAAAACATTTGTTAAAAACAACCTGGTATTTTCTTTGCTGTGTGTAAAACTTTAACATATCTTAAACTTTTCCTTGTGCTTGAAGAAATTTATTAAAATTCTATAACTACACAAGTACACAAATGTGTTGACCATACACTTTTTATATACTATATTGCAATTTTTACTGCAAACAGAGGACCTTTCCTACTAATTTAATCTAATTATTGGAGAAACAATCATATCTTGATATTTCTCACAATACCTTAGTTGGAATTAAACATAATGTTCTTAATTAATCAAAAGGAAAAACGTACACTATATCTAAAAGGACATTCAAGTGAAATAAATTGATTGCATAACTTAAAAATATTTTATGCTGGGGCTGGGAAGGTGGCTCAGTGGTAGAGCACTTGCCTTGTATGCCTGAGGCCCTGGGTTCGATTCCTCAGCACCACATAAGCAAAAAGAAGAAAAAAGCCAGATGTGGCGCTGTGGCTCAAGTGGTAGAGCGTTAGCTTTGAGCTGAAGAGCTGAGGGACAGTGCCCAGGCCCAGAAGTTCAGGCTCCACGACCGGACCCCCCAAAAATATTTTATGCCAAATGACTACACGATTCTGATTAAAACTGAAAATTTTGAAGTGTTCTCAATTTCTGCTTCATTTAGACAAAGTACTTAAAGATGTCTTTGATTTTCCATAAAGATATCGTATCCAAAAATTTTCTATATTGTAGAAATTAGTTAACTATAGGCTACCTATAAATTCACATAGATGTTTCTCAATTCTCTAGAGCAAAAGAACTATAAATTCTGACCTACATCTATAAATATCCCATGAAATTATCTAGAACATTCCACTTTTCTCAGAACAATGAAAGCTGCCAACAAAGTCGCTAATAGTGAGAGAAGAAAAAAGATCATGTTTGTGATGGCTGAAATTTTACAAAAGACTTATTCGCATATGGGTACACACACAAAGCCATACAATGTTCAAGTTTACCTGGTAAGAAAAAGAACTCACCCCACAGAGAGAGAAAGACAATTGGCAGGAGGAAGATAGACTGAAGAATTACCTGAATGCATATCTTCTCTCGTTTCCATCCATTTGCTTTGTGGAGTTTTCCTGGTGTCCCATTTCTCACTAAGTCAGACCTCAGGCATCCCAGCGGAATCACTGGCACCCAGGACTCAGGTAACACCATTACTCTGCTCTCCCTGTGCAAAAATCACCAACTAAATGAAAAAGAAAGGAAAGTGGATTTCAGGGTCACATAAAAAAGAACCACATACACACACACACACACACACACACACACACACACACACACACACAAACACACACACACACAGAACCACCTGCTTGGGGAGAAAGAAAACGTGTGTGTGTGTGTGTGTGTGTGTGTGTGTGTGTGTGTGTGTGTGTGTGTGTGTGTGTGTGTGTGTGTGGTTTGTGTGTTGGTAGTGGTACTTAAACCCAGGACTTGGGAACTATCCTTTAGGTACTACCCTTTAGCTTTTTTGCTCAAGGCCAGTGCTCTACCACTTGAACCACACTTCACTTTTAGCGTTTTAGTCATGAAGACAAGAGTATCGTAATGTTTCCTACCCAGGCTGGCTTTGAACCTTGATTCTTATATCTCAGCCTCCTAATAGCCAGAATTACATTAATGAATGGCATCTGTGACAGACCAATGTATTGACTTCAAACCCCAATACCAGCCCAAAAACCAAAAGCAAAACCAAATTTTATAGCATATAAATATACTGATATCATATTAAACAAATAGAATGAAATGTGGAGATCTTGGTAAAGGATATCAGAGAATGATTATCATTATTAGTTTTTCTGGCTTAAAAAAACCTAAAATTACTTTCATAAAAGTAAAATAACTACAGAAACCCCTGGTACCAAGGTATATGTTTCAAATAAAACACCTGTGGAGAACAAACTGTAAATGCAGAGGAAAACTAAGAATTTTAGAATTAAGTGATTGCTACACAGAAAGTATACATGATCATCTGTACCTTCAAACTCTTTCAAATAGGCTACATTACTGACACAAAAACTGTTCTTCTTCTCATTACTTCTCATTTAAAAAACAAGTCTACTTTAGTCTCTTTAGGAATGCTTTGAATATTTGATTCACTTTTCCCAAAATGTCACTAAAGAAACTCAGTCTTTCAACAACTCCAAATTTTTTATCTTAGCATTTAAATAATTATGTCATGTATCTTCTTTGGGTTGGGAGTATCAGAACAACTTTTAACTTGTTCTTTTACCTTTGCTGTTTGGAAGGTGTATTTTCACAAAAGAGGACAGGGAAACACTTAGTAGATCACCTGATTTAAATGTAAGTGGCTAAAGCTACCAGGACAACTATGTTTATTGCAGCATTATTTACCATAGCTAAGATATGGAACCAACCCAGTTACTCCTCAGTAGATGAATCTATCAAAACAATATGATAGACATATATATATATATATATATATATATATATATATATATATATAATGGAATTCTATGCCTCCATCAGAAATACTGATATTGTCCCATTTGTTAGAAAATAGAAAGACTTGGAAAAATTATATTAAGTGAAGTAAGCCAGGAGCTAAGTAACATAGGTCTCATGTTTTTCCTTATTTGCAATAGCTAGTATATATCTTGGACAAGCAGAAGTAGTCAAAAACTATGTACATATGACCATATAAGATGATGTTAAGCAAAATTAACCCCAAGATAGGACACACGTGGTTTTTTTCTTTCTTGCTATAGTTTTAAAGGTATTTATAATATACTATGTGATTTTTTATTTCTTTGGTATGTTCTTCCCCCATGGTATAACCTCTGTTTTCACTCTGCTGATTCTGGTGCCCTGCATCTTATATATACATTTTTCTAATTTGGGGAGGGGAATGGAAAAAAAACTAAAATGCTTAAATATGGATAACGATTAACCCATTGTAACAATAAGATGTACAAGACACTAAGTCGAAAACAAACTTTACAACTTTGCGCGTGGGGGAGGGAATGGAAGAATTAGGAAGGTGGGTAGGGAAAGGATGGTAGGGGATAAACAATGGAGGGGATAAAAATGCTCCGTAGGAAATGTAGTCATTACCTTACTTATGTATCTGTAATCCCTCTGTACAGTATCTTTACAATAAAAATATATTTTACTAAAAGAAAAACAATAAATTTAAGTGCTAACTTACTCAAGTGGCTGAGATCTGAGGACAATGGTTTAAAACCAGCTCAGGCAGGAAAGATAGAGACTCTTATCTCTAACTGAAAACCAAAAAGCTGGAAGATGTGACTCAAGTGGGAAGGTGCTAACCTTGAATAAGCAAAAATCGGGGGTGGGGACAGAGGACACCACACAGGGCCTAACTTCAAACCCAGTGACCACCACACATATACACAAAATTCTAACTAACAGCAATTCATATATACATCATCTGAACTGCCTAATTGGAAATATGCATAAGAATCTAAAAATATTTCATTTTAAGAAATACATTTTAATACGTTTTTACTGTAAAAATACTGTATATAGGTGTTACAGTTACATGAGCAAGAAAATGAGTACATTTCCTATCAAGCGTTGTTGCTTCCTTCTTTGTTTTTCCCCTACCATCCCTTCCCTTCCACCTCTACAACTACACTCCTCCTCCCTCCCCCACCTAAATTGTAAAGTTCGTTTTTCTACATAGTGTCTTGTACATCTCATTGTTACAATGGATCAACCTGAATCACTATTTAAGCATTTTGTTTTTTTCCTCCCCTCCCAGGGCACTGGCATCAAATACAGTGAAAATAGGGGTAATACTGTAGGGAAGGAGCATACAAAGAAACAAAAAAATCACATGGTATATTATAAATATGTTAGAAAAAATCGCAAGGGAATAAAACAACGTTTGTCGCTATCTTGGGGTCTTAACACATCTTATCTGGTCATAAGAAATACATTAAAAAAAAGAAATACATCAACACAAATTTTTATATTTGCAAAATCCACTATTATTTGGGAACATGACATAATGTTTGAAAACTAAGCAAATAAAGGTTGATCCAAATATACATATACCTCTTTCAATTGCACACTTGTAATTTTCCCTTGGATTTTAAGAACAAGATAGTGTTGTTTACATCCTAATGAAAACCAGATGACCCAACTAGTCACAAACACATCAAGATAACAAACAAGGAATGTGTAAGAACTATTTTTTGGAATCCTTGCTGAATGGTCTAATTTTCGATTTCATTGTAATTTCCCTTTCAGTACAATATGTAATTGGGAATTACAGAATTCCAACCTGTAAGTTTAATGTTCGGGATTTTGTGTTTCTCTCTCTCTCTCTCTCTCTCTCTCTCTCTCTCTCTCTCTCTCTCTCTCTCTCTCTCTCTCTCTCTCTCTCTCTCTCTCTCTCTCTCTCTCTCTCTCTGTCTGTCTCTAGGATTGTGCCCATAAATACTAAAGCATTATTTCTATAGTTTTGTAGTGTCATATATATATTTTTCTGAATAGAAAAATTAATAAACTATGTTCAATAAGAGATCCAAATGAGTTTTGTTATGTATTTGATCACCAAGGACTTCAATTATGCAAAAATATTTGGTACATTACATATATTTATACCCATATAACTGCTGCTGTTTACAAGTATTCTGTAGTTTTTCCCAACATTTTCAATCATGGTTAGAAATTGTACATAGTTGCCAAGCATCAGTGGGTCACGCCTATAATCCTAGCTACTCATGAGGCTGAGAGAAAAGATTGCGGTTCAAAACCAGCCCATGCAGTAAAGTCCATGAGACTTTTATCTGCAATTAACCACCTGAAAACCAGAAGTAGCACTGTGGCTCAAGTTGTAGAACACCAGCCTTAAGCTGAATCTCTGAGGGACAGTGCCTTCATCCAGACTTCAAGCCCCAAGACCATAAAAACAAAAACAAACACAAAATTTCTTTAATATGGTCAAAACAGAGATAATAATTCTGGGAATATATTGGCTGGCATAGTTAATTCTTCCTTAAGCAAAAGTACTTTGTGTTTGGATTTAGAAACCCTATTATTAGATCATTTTTCCATAATATCATTTTGGTGCAAGTTAAAGTGTTTGGCCTAAAAAAAGGAAGCTTTGTGATTGTTATGAAAATTTGTCATAAAGCATCACTGCAACTGAAGAGTGATCTCTTTTTTGGTGAAGTTCTTCACATGACTCAATGATTAAGTCGTCTAAGATGACATACATTCACTCACAACCTTTCAACAAATCAAAGCAGTCAGACTGAGCATGGTGGTTATTATTAGTTTGGAATGTAGTATGCAAGATGGAATAGCAGGAACCTGAGGGGAGGCTTCAGACCACAGCAACTCACTTGGGTTGAACTCATGCCCCTGATGAATTGATGTTGAAGCCCTCACCACTAAGTTTCCAAGGTTATGCTGTAGGAAAATCCCTTCCCTGCAACAGGTGTATAGTGAGGGAAAGCCTGTCTTATCAAGTTCTACCAATATATTTGTTTCTAGACCATGACTATATATAGCTAGATTAATCAAAACCTAAAAATCTGAAACATTCCAGTATGCTGGAATAAACTTTTCTTTCCATCCTACATTCAGATGTAGGGAGAATTTAAAAAGACGTTCTGGGGCTGGGTTATACTTAAGTGAGAGTATTTGCCTAGCTAATTAAACATCCTAGGTTCAATCATCAATAACACAAAAGAAGAGACAATATCAGATAGGTGGCAAAGCCCAAAAAGTGGAAAGTAATTCAAGTAAAACTCCTGAAATACGGACAGATTCTCCTGGTATGTGTCAGGAAAATTAGAAGAAGAAAGGCCACCCCCTTCACCTGCCATAGCTACCAAGTTTGTTAGAACTGGACCAATAAAACCTCAGGCAATCAACACTGAACAAACAAAACCATAAAGGTTGTGGTTTGCTGCAGGGTATTGAGGGAGGCAGGAGGGAGAATTGGGAGAAGGAAGACTGGTAATGCCAGCAGCAACATAGGTAAAATCCTCAGAGGCATTATCTTGTGTAGAACTTGGAGAGATGTACATGGGACACAGGAGCAATTCCATTGACATACAGCTGCTGTATGTTAAAATGAACCTTTGTCAAACTCTACTATAAAGCCATAGTAATCAAAACAGCTTGGTATTGGCATAAGAACAGACCTCAGGACCAATGGAATAGAATTGAAAACCCAGAAATGAACCTACAGACCTATAGCCATCTAATCTTCAATAAGGAAGCCTAAACAATAGAATGGAAGAAACAGCCTCTTCAGTAAATGGTGCTGGCAAAATTGGTTAACTACATGTAGAAAACTAAAGCTAGATCCTTATATATCACCCTGCACCAGAATCAACTCCAAATGGATCAAAGACCTTGAACTCAAAGCAGACACTCTGAAAACATTACAGGATGGAATAGGAGAAACCCTAGGTCTCCTTGGCTCAGGCCGAAATTTTCTGAATAGAGACCCAGAAGCACAACAAATCAAAGAAAGGTTGGACAAATGGGATTGCATAAGGTTGCAGAGCTTCTGCAGGGCAAATGACATAGCTAGCAAGATCAATAGAAAGCCCACCGATTTTGAGAAGATCTTTACTAGCCATACAACGGACAAGGGTCTCATATCTAAAATATACTTGGAACTCAAAAAATTAAACCACCCAACAACAAATCCTCAAAGAAACAACTGCCCAATAAATAAGTGGGCGATAGACTTAAAGAGAAGCTTCTCTGAAGAAGAAAGAAGGATGGCCAATAGACACATGAAGAAATGTTCAACATCCCTAGCCATAAAAGAAATGCAAATCAAAACAACATTGAGATATCACCTCACTCCAGTTAGAACAGCAAAAATCAAGAACTCTAACAACAACAGATGCTGGAGGGGATGTGGACAGAAAAGAACCTTACTTCATTGTTGGTGGGAATGTAAACTTGTTCAACCACTTTGGAAAGCAGTATGGAGGTTCCTCAAAAGTCTTCACATAGATCTCCCCTATGATCCAGCAATCCCACTATTGGGCATTTACCCAAATGTTTACAAACAAGACCACACTAAAGCTACCAGCACACCTATGTTTATTATTGCAGCATTATTTACCATAGCTAAGATATGGAACCAACCCAGATGCCCCTCAGTAGATGAATGGATCAAGAAAATGTGGTATATATACACAATGGAATTCTATGCCTCTATCAGAAAGAATGACATTTCCCCATTTATTAGGAAATGGAAAGGTTTGGAAAAAATTATATTAAGTGAAGTAAGCCAGGACCAAAGAAACATAGGTCTCATGGTTTCCCTTATTTGCAATATCTAGTATAGGTATGAGTCAAGCGGAAAAGGTCAGATAATGTGATGTTAGGAAAATGAACCCTTAAATATGTATTTTAATGTTTTCATTTCTTTCATGCATGTGTTTCTAACGCATTTATAAGATTATTTCTTTGTTGCTTTGTATGTCCTCCCCCACAGTGTAACCCCCGCTTTCACTATATTTGATGTCAGTATAACATGTGGAGGAGATGGGGACAAACAAATCGTTTAAGGATTCAGGTGGACCTGTTGCAACAATGAGAAGTACAAAATGTCATGTCAAAACCAACTTTACAATGTCGGTGTGGGGGGTGGAGGGGGGTATAATTGGGTGGGGGGAGGGGGGAGGCTGGGAAGGGAGGTGAAGGGTAAACAAAGAGGAGGCTGCAATGCTTGGTAAGAAATGTATGCATTATCCTGCCCATGTAATTGTAGCCCCTCTGTACAGTATGTTCTCAAATAAAATAAAATTAATTAAAAAAATGAACCTTTGCAAGCTAACATCTCAATTGATAGACATATACCTTCAGTCAGAATATATGTATGGATATATCCAAAAATAGGAAGAAAGTAATACCACAGAGCATAAACAGTTCAACTTGAGCAAAGTATTGGTCCCAGCTAATACACCAGAATGCTGCTTCCTTACCTCCCTTCCGTGTATTCTCTGGACATGGTTATAATGTGTATGGCTTGGAAGTGAACTAAAGATAACTGGTGCTGGGTAGAAGAACCTTATTTTTTATTATGGAAGCTTGCCATTTTTATAACATGGTAATTGGATTTAACACAATCAAAGTACCATAGTAACTGATCTCCCCTTCCTGGATGAATGAGCAAATATTAATGATTAAATATTAATAACAGCATCCTTGTACATATCGAAATGACACTGCCTGGCTGCTTTGGCATCTCCCTCTATGGAGCTCTCACCATTCAAACATAACAGATTTGGTAAAATATTGTTAGGTTGAGATTTACTTGCCTTCATTCAGTCATCCAGTGATTGTGGGATATGTTTTTTGTTTTGTTGTTTTGATTTATTTCCCTTCCTGCTCCCGTGCCTCTATTTTCAAATGATTTATAGCTGAAGATCAATAAGAGGATGAGTACTTAGAACTGTCCCACTGATGGAAGGAAATATTCATGTGAATGTACACACAAAACACAAAACCCTTAATCCTCCTTTTGGTTCCTTCAGAGAGAAGGCTGTTGGGAACATACTTGCCTTGAAAGGGGCCATCTGGCCATGGTACCTGGACTGACAGGGACCCAGAAGATGGAGGACTAGGAGGTGAAGAACAATAAGCCTTTGGGCAGGGAATTTTTGTAGCACCTAGAAGCTGTGTTCAAGCCCCAGCACTAGAAGAAGAAAGAGGTAAAGAAAAGGAAGAGGAAAAAACAAGGACCTAGTGTTTGAGTGCATTTACATATTACCTATGCCTCATGGGTAAAGGTGATATGAGTCTGTAACGCCAGATGTGGCCCATTCTAACTTCCTGTCTTCACAATAAACCTCTTCTCAGGTGCCAGAGAATTATGCCCCTTCCAGGTGAATAGTTAGAGTTCCTTTCTTCTAGTCTAAATTGTGGGGCATGGGAACTCTAACCTGCTAGGCTTAACCCCGACAGAGCACAGATGAGCATAGTACGTGGAGAGAGACATACTTGACAGCCCTGTTTCCAGTTAAGTGTGCCCAACCCCTCTCCTTGATCCCCTCTGCTAGGCTCCTTGTCCCATACTTCCCCCTCATCAGCCCACCTCCCGCCCCCACCTGCTGGCCCATGGTCACCCCGTGTTTCCTAAGCCCACCACCATGCTATGTGCCCTACTACCACTTTTGGATTGGACTGCTTCTTGAGGCCAGATACCCCCTCATAGCTGCATCCATTCTCCTGACCCAATCATCTCACAGCCAAACTTTTACCTCCACCCCACCTTTCTGGCCCCACCCCTTCCGGCCCCACCCCTTCTGGCCCCACTGCTTTCTCTTCACTGCCTGGCCCAGTCCTTCCCGTAGAAACACTTGCGTGGGATGGGAAATGTGTACTTGCCCAGCACTAACTACACAATGCTAGTTGCCAGAATATTCTGAACATGAGCTATAGCTGCCACAGAGAAGGAAGGCCCATGTCAGAGTCAGTCCCTCCTACCTGCCTGGCTAAGGCCTGGACAGCCCCAGGGCTCTCTGTTTTACCTGAGTTCACTGGCAGTTGCAGGGATGGAGATGCAGACATTGCCTCAATCTCCTCACCCAGTGCTGCATCTTCCTGAGGGATCTTCAGCGTCACTATCTGGATCTCCATCCTTCTACTGAGTGTGGGCCCAGCCACAGATAATATCCCATGAGGACTGTGATTTGATGTTACAGAGCCCCCTCTCCTAACCCACTCTCTTTTTCATTTTCTTCTCTGCTCCCCTGTGGGAGCCTCCCATCTAAGCTCAGTTTCAACTGAAGTTTGCCCATACACTCTTCCTGGGCCCCAATATCCCCTGCCAGGTTCCCCCTTCCACCACCACCAGGCCCACCCACATCCTATGCTCTTCATCACACTGCCCACCCATACCCCATTCTCTGGCCCTCCATTGTCCCACAAACTTTCGTTGGGTTAGAGATGTGTGGACCCAGTTGCCAAAGACAACCCTAGAAAACCCAGTTCCATTGTAATAGCGCCTCACTCCCACCAATCTCCTCTTCCCCACACCTGTTGTTCTGAACCTCACCCTAATCCCGGCCCTGCCCCTCTCAGTGTAAGAAGTTTCATGGGTGAGGGAATGTAGCTCCTTCATTGATGGAAGATAGGAGCTTAGAGTTCACCCCATCCCCTCATGGTCATGGTCACAGTAGTCACGGTTTCTATGAAGCAACTGATGGAGGGATTGGAGCTGAGGAAGCTGCCACCTTTCCCACCTCTGCATCTGTTCAGGGACGTGGTCCTCCAGGGCCTCTTAGGCTTCACCAGCCAGCCAACTTCCAATTAAAAGGTCAGTGTGGAGTCAACTGCTGGAGCCATCACCAAAGACCCAGATTCAATGTAAGTGAGTGTTCTCCTCTCTCCCCCCTCCATTGCCCTTTACTCCATTCTCTCCTGTGCCCCCCAGCAGGAGCCATCCCTGGGACAGGGTTCTTAAATGTTAAGTGGGCTGAACCCTTCTTCTTCTCTTCCTTTCTATTGCTAGGTTCTCCACCCATGTCCCTCTTCCTCACTACCCCCTACCACCCCCTTCCTCACCCCATGCTTCCCCTTCCCCCAACCAATTGTTTCCCCTGCCCACCCCAAACCATGCTTCCTCACCCTAGGGGCTCCCCTATCCTTTACTTTCCCCACACCATCCCCCATCCCTTGCTTCCCCTGCCACCCATTCCCACCTGACCCCCATCCCTGCCCCTCCTGAGTGAAGGGATGTGTGTGGCATGCACATAGGTAGGCGATGCAATTGGACTGAACCAAGGTAAAACAGTCATTGGAGAAGGAAATCAGGGAATCAGAGTCTTCCCTGTCCACCATTCCACCTTGTAGCATGCTTAGTTGCTCAGTTCCACCGCATCTGCTGGTACTGGAGTTAATGTTGCTGCCTTTTCAACAACACCATGGGGTACCACCACTTTACTGATCAGTGTGGGCCCATCTGCAGGAGCCATCACTGAACAGCCCTGGATCAAGGTAAATGGGACCTAATTCATCCCAGCTTTTCCCTTCTCCCTGCCCACCCTTATCCCCACTCACTTCAGACCCTGGTGTCCCGCCCACTCTTCCCCTCCCTGTCCACCTCCTGGCTCAACCCCTCCTGTGAGAACATGATTGGGTGAGGGGATATGTGTGTGTGTCAACTCACAACACACAGAAGTGGTACCAGACTGGTCTGAACCCAGTTGTGAAGGCCACAGACTCTGGATAAATTCATATTAATATTACTGAAATTTATATCACAATATAAGCAACATAGGTATTTTAAGGAATTGATCATTAAAGCCTTAGATACCTAATGGATGAAGAATGGAGTGTGCTCCACCTCCACTCCCAGCAATGGCTTGTAGAGCTCCAGGGTTCCTTGTTTTCTCCATTTCCACTGGCATTTATGGGACTGGAGATGCAGTCCTTGCCTCCTTCTCTCAACAGATTTTATGCCTGCCACAGCCACTTGGTAAGCCTCAGGGATCTTCAGCTATACTATATGAACTTCCTGCTCAGTGTGCACCCACCTGTGACAGCCATCCTCAGAGGACCCCACGAGGTAAGTGAGACCCCTGTCCTTGATTCTTTGTTTTTCCATTTTTACCTCTGACCCTTGTGGCAGCCATTCCAGGACAGCCCTGTTTTGAGATGATTCGGTCCCACCCTCTCTCCCAAACTCCCATACCATCTGCCAGGCCTCCCTTCCACCAGTTTGAGCTGGACATTTGCTATAGCAGGTGCCAGAGAAAGAAGGCTGAGGATGGGATCTTCCCCACCTCCTCTCTTGGCTATGGCCTGTTTAGCTGAAGGTTATGGGGGTTATGTGTATTCACAATATGTTATTGGCTGCTTCATGCCAATTCACAATACCCTGAATACAGTATCCTCAAACTTGACATTCAAGTCAAACTCCATGAATTTATCCTACTATTCCAAATTACTAAAATTTACTGGACCTAGAAACCAAAAAAATAAAATCCACCTTGTTGTTTTAGTAGCAATAGACATCATGAAAATAGATTTCCAGCTTTTGCTGGGTAGTTGGAGATAAGAATTTCAATCACTTTCCTACTCAGGCTAGCTTTGAGTTGTGATCCTCATATGTCAACTTTCTGATTAGCTAGTAATACACACATAAACCAATAACCAATGGCTCATTTGGAAACTATAATTTTCTCTTTCTCCCATCAATGATTTATTTATTTATTTATTTTATTATTGTGAAAATATCATACAGTGGGGTTACAATTATATGGGCAAGATAGTGAGTACATTTCTTATCAAGCATTTCTGCTTCCTCCTGTGTTTCTCCATACCATCCCTTCCCCTCTCCACCGCCACACTCCCAAACCTCCACACCCCCCTACCACCAGTCCTCGACCTCTCATCCCCCACCGCACCAAAGTCATAAAGTTCATTTTTCAAAATAACGTGTTGTACATCTCATTGTTGTAATAGGTTCACCTGTAACCCTATTCAAACAATTTGTTTTTTCCCTTCACAAATTATATCAACATCAAATACAGAGATATCAGGGCTTATAACATGGGGGAGGTACATACAAAGCAACAAATAAATCATCTTATAAAAATGTTAGAAAAACTAGCAAGAAATAAAAATCATTTGCGTCCTTATCTTGGGGTTAATTTCACCTAACAACTTATCTGACCATTTCTGCTTGTCTCAGACATATACTAGTTATTGCAATTAAGGGAAACCATGGGACCTGTGTTTCTTTGGGCCTGGCTTACTTCACTTAATATAATTTATTCCAAGTCTTTCCATGTACTAACAAATGGGGCACTGCATTCTTTCTGATGGAGGCATAGAATTCCATTGTATAACGGGAAACAAAGGAGGAGGCAATAATGCTTGATAAGAAATGTACTCATTACCTTGCCCATGTACTTGTAACCCCTCTGTACGGTATTTTCACAATAAAAAAAATAAAAAGAATAAAAAAAGACTTACAGAGAAACTTGTCTGAAGAGGAAAGTAGGATGGCCAATAGACACATTTAGAAATGCTCAACATCCCTAGCCATAAAAGAAATGAAAATCAAAGCAACATTGACAATCCACCTAACCCCAATCACAATGGCTATAATCAAGAACTCAAAAACAATAGATGCTGGAGGGGATTTGGACCAAAGAAACCCTACTGCATTGTTGGTGGGAGTGTAAACTTGTTCAACCACTTTGGAAAGCAGTATGGAGGTTCCTCCAAAGACTTCACATAGAGCTACCCTATGACCCAGCAATCCCACTTTTGGGCATTTACCCAAATGATCACATCCAAGACCATACTAAAGCTACCAGCACAGCTATGTTTATTGCACCATTATTTACCATATCTAAGATATGGAACCAACCTAGATGCCCTTCAGTAGATGAATGGATAAATCACACTTTTGCATGTAATTTATCATCTTAAGGAGAGTCTGCTTCTACATCTTTCATCCTATATGACAAACCCTTATTTTTTGTTTCTCTGTTTGCTGAATAAACGTATTCCTGAAAATAGGATACTCACAGCAAATCTGGGTTTAAATTCCACTTTTTACATTTCAAATATAATAAAAACTTTGTTTTTACTAGTCATTTTCTAAAACTGAGTGATGTTCGTGCACACTGATATTTTGGTGCCTTTAAGTAAATTGAGACTTGATGTGGTAGTTTTCGTGTCTAATTGACTTATCCATTAGATTATTCATTTATAAACATGTGCATTGCAGTTTTTATTCATTTATTTATTTATTTTGTTGGTCTTGGGGCTTGAACTATGGGCTTGGGTGCTATCCCTCACCTCTTCAGCTCAATGAGAACTCACTGCTGCTTGAGCCACAGCACGATTTCCGGCTTTCTAGTGGTTTATTGGAGATAAGCGTCTCACAGACTCTCCTACCCAGGATGGCTTTGATCTCAGCCTATTGAGTACCTAAGATTACAGGCGTGATCAACTTACACTCGGCTTTTTAAAATTTATTTGTATAAAATAGTCCCCAAGGATTTACTTCAAATTGATAATGGGAGAGTTTTTCTTCCTGTTCCAAACGTTATATTTATTTCAGGAAAAGCACTAGAAATACATGTTGTTTACTTGAGCAACATAAAAGATGGAAACATATTTCTAAAGAGAATGGATTTATTGATTAAAACATAGAAAAGAGTAAAATTATCAGGTTTCTAGCTTGGTACTACATAAATTTGATGAGAATGTAGCTCATGATGAGAATCAGAGATAAATTCATATTAATATTACAGAGATTTACATCACAATATGAGCAATATAGGTCTATTAAGGAATTGGTCATTCAAAGCCCTAGATACCTAATGGATGAAGAATGGAATTCAAACAAGTAGAGGTAAGCAAATTAACATGCAGCTATTATGACTGTATAATACAAATATGAAAGAAATGGAGCTTTTTCCTTTCTGAAGAAGAAAGTTTAGCAAGTAAGTTCAATGTAAGGCATCACTTGAAATGAATCTAAAGTCTTTTACTCCAAGATATCCAGAGTACTCTACTCATCTTCTGAAAAGTAAATAAGTTATTATATTAATTACCTTTGCTTAATATTAATTTACTTGTAGCAAATAGGTTAAAATGTCTGTTCTCTTTCTTTCAATGTAGTAACATACATTTCATATTCTTTCTCTCTTCATACAAGCCTGACATCACTATTTCAAAGTAACACAAACAGAAAAACAAAAATCACCTGGCACAATAATCACAAATCCTAAATTATGTGAAAAAACCTATAATATAAAAATTAAGGGGCTGGGAAGGTGGCTCAGTGGTAGAGTGCTTATCTTGCATTCCTGAAGCCCTGGGTTTGAATACTCAGCACCACATAAGCAAAAAGAAAAAAGCCAGAAGTGGCAATGTGGCTCAAGTTATAGAGCACTAGCCTTGAGCTGAAGAGCTGATGGACAGTGCCCAGGCCTAGAGTTCAGGCCCCACGACTGGAACCCCCCCCCCAAAATGAAACCTGGTGGTTCCGTGAAGATGGACGAGAAGCTGGAGGCTAAACAAGCTCTCACATAGAAAGCAGTTTTAGTGTTCCTGTGAACAGTCCTAGGCCAAAGAATTACACTAAGTGTGCCACCATAGTACAGAGAGTTTGGCTAGAGAGGGAAAATGCAGGCAAGGAGACAGATCTGAGCACTTGCCAGCAGTCATGGGTGAAGAAGCAGTGGTGGCAACCATACTCGTCATACCTACAATACAGAAAGTCCCGGACAAAGGTGCCAGATAGAGCGAGCAAGTGCATTCTACACAATATCAGCAAGAACTGACAAGCAGCAGATATCTTCATCCTGCAGATAGCAGACCAGAGATTACCCAGGAACCAAGACTCCGGGTGTGAGTAGAACCCTGACATCCTTACTCCTTCTCAGGGAGCAGAAGAGGGAAGGCCACTCCTCCAGCGCCACAACTTAAGATCTCCATCTTTTTGTGTGTGTGAGAATACCATACAGAGGAGTTACAATTACATGGGCAAGATAATGAGTACATTTCTTATCAAGCATTGTTGTCTCCTTTTGTTTCCCCTTACCATCCCTTCCCATACTCTTCCCCCCCCCCAACGTTCCCCTTAACACCTACCGAAGTTGTTAAGTTCGTTTTTTGACATAACAACTTGTACATCTCATTGTTGCAATGGGTCCACCTGCATGCATAGCTAAACAATTTGTTTTTACCCTTCTCCTCCACAAATTATACCAACATCAAATACAGTGAAAGCATAGGTTATAGTATGGGGGAGGGACATACAAAACAACAAAGAAATCATCTTATAAATATGTTAGAAACATTTGCATGAAAGAAAAAAAACATTTGAATAGTTATCTTGGGGTTCATTTCTGTAACATCAACTTATCTGAACTTTTCTGCTTGACTCAGACATATACTAGATATTGCAAATAAGGGAAACCATGGGACCTATGCTTCTTTGGGCCTGGCTTACTTCACTTAATATAATTTTTTCCAAATCTTTCCATTTCCTAACAAATGGGGTAATATCATTCTTTCTGATGGAGGCATAGAATTCCATTATGGATATATAACACATTTTCTAGATCCATTCATCTACTGAGGTGCATCTAGGTTGGTTTCATACCTTAGCTGTGGTAAATAATGCTGCAATAAACACAGTCATGCTGGTAGCTTTACTGTAGTCTTGTTTGTGATCATTTGGGTAAATGCCCAAAAGTGGGATTGCTGGATCATAGGGGAGCTCTATGTGGAGTCTTCTGAGGAACCTCAATACTACTTTCCAAAGTGGTTGACCAAGTTTACACTCCCACCCACAATGGAGTATGGTTCCCTTCTGTCCACATCCCCTTCAGCATCTGTTGTTATTAGAGTTCTTGATTATAGCCATTCTAACTGGGGTGAGGTGGTATCTCAATGTTGTTTTGATTTGCATTTCTTTTTTGGCTAGAGAGGTTGAATATTTCTTCATGTGTCTACTGGCCATCCTTCTTTCCTCTTCAGAGAAGTTTCTCTTTAAGTCTTTTCTGTATGCCAAAAATGAGAGAAGTGTTGCTGAAATCAGGAAAACAATTACATTCAGAATAGCAACAAAAAAATGAAATACCAAGGAATTAACTTAACCAAAGAAGTGAAGGACCTCTATGATGAAAACTTTAAAAACCTGAAAAAGGAATTCAAAACAGAACTTAGGAATTGGCAAAAACTCCCATGCTTGTTCCTGGATTGGAAAAATCAACATTGTGAAAATGGCAATACTTCCCAAGGCTATCTACAAATTCAGTGCAATACCTGTCAATATTCCAGCCGCATTCTTCAAGGAAATAGAAGAAGCAATCCAAAAATTCATATGTTACAATAAAAGACCCTGAATAGCAAAAACAATCCTTAACAGAAAGAACAGTGCTGGAGGAATATCAATACCAAATATCAAACTCGAACAATGGAATAGAATTGAAAACCTAAAAATGAACCTAAAGACCTATAGCTATCTAATCTTCAATAAGGGAGCTAAAAAAAAATAGAATAGAAGAAAGACAGCCTCATCAGTAAATTGTGCTTGCAAAATTGGTTAACTACTTTTAGAAAACTAAAGCTAGATCCTTATATATCACCCTGCTCCAGAATCAACTCCAAATGGATCAATGTCAAAGCAGATACTCTGAAAACATTACTGAATGGAATGGGAGAAACCCTAGGTCTCCTTGGCACAGGCTGAAATTTTCTTAATAGAGACCCAGAAACACAACAAATCAAAGAAAGGTTGGACAAATGGGATTGTTTCATATGTAAAACATACCTGGAACTTAAAAAACCAAATCCCCCAAAAACAAATCTTCAAAGAAACAAGATCTCCATCTTGATGGAAATCTAGCTAGCTGTCCGGCTGAGCAGCTAGCTTCAACTCAGGCCTTGGAAGAAAATAAAAGGGTCATTTAGCAAGTCACAGGAACCTGACCTGACCTGCCATGATCAGCTCCACCTAGGGGAAAGTAACCAAGCCCAGGCAGTAGAAGCTCTTCCCCCTCAGGAGTCGCTTTCTTCACTGTGTAAACAGAGCCAGAGGCTGCCCCTCCCTACAGCATATTAGACAATTAAAGGAAATTCAGTAAACATAAACCCTGACAATGGCTCCAGGCTGGGCTTTGTGAGTGTCTCAGAAGCTCGCCCCCCAAGGAAAACCTATAGCTTGCTGAAAGGCCTCAACTCTACCCAGAACCAAGCCTAATCACAGCATCTCCCAACTAGAGGAGAGAGCCATCTTCTTGTTTTGTGATACTCAAAGCAGATCTCCCTCCCACTGAACTAGCCTGGGAGGAGGATTACAAAATCCTGGGTAAAGCAGAGCATTTTTCTGCCTGCTCAGACAAACTGACTTAAGAAACCAATCAAAGCACGTGGAAACCAACCACCATAGCAGACCAGAGACTCAACCAAGAGAGTTGATACAGACAAAAGTGAGAAACAGGATCTTCCCCTCCACCTCCCCCGATAAAAAAACAAATCAAAGAACTATTTTTTACCTATTTTTAATTTTTAATTTTTTAAAAATGGTTTTCTATTAATCTTTTATTTTTCCTCTTAAAATTTTTATTTAGGTGTATATGTATGTGTGCTGTTTTTGTCTCTACTGACCTTTCCGTCCTTTTTTTTCTTTCTCATTTTCTTCATTTTTCTTCTCTTTTGTCCTTTTGTGCACTACTTAATTGCTGTTCTGCTCATCCTCAGATATATCCGTCGTCAATTATTACACCTTATCTACCATACTGTACACACTTAATACAGAAATTTATTACTCAATTCAAATACTCTCAGGCTTAAATTACTTAGTAGCAGTATTATATCTTTATGCCTATATATTTTTTTAAGAATGAGATGTACAAGTCATTATGTGGAAAAAGGAACTTTAGAATTTTGGTGGGTGGAAGGTTTGGGTGGGGGGGTGGGAGGAGGATGGGAAGGGATGGGAATGGGAAACAAAGAAGGAGGCTACAATGCTTGATAAGAAATGTACTCATTATCTTGCCCATGTAATTGTAACCCCTCTGTACAGTATTTTCACAATAAAAAAAATAAAAAAAGAATTTTTATTTTTTAGTTTTTCAAGTGTCCTTTTAATCCCACCCCTCCTCTCATCCTATCCTCATTCTCTCAATTTCACCTTTAAAATTAGATAATCTTCAAGTTTCAATTTTTAAATTAATTTTTTGTTTTTCCATTTTTTCTCGTCTCTTTTTTTTCTCTCTCCTATCATTCTGTCCAGCATATTTCCCTCTTTGAGATTTGGACTTGGTTAATTTCACTCTCTTTGGCATTTCCCGATCCATTTAATCCTAATTTTCACCATATTTCTCCCTAAACATAATAATTTCTGGTTTGCCAAATTCTTCCTTGCTGCTCTTAGCCCATTAATCCATAGTTGTTTGATGTTGAATAGATTTTATCTGTTAAACTAGATTGTATCTGCAGCCTTTTCACTGTGCAACTATAGGACTCTGGTTGATGCTTGCCTTAAAATAGTTTTCTAGCACAAAATTGGTGTTACTTTCATACCAAATGGGCAGAAAAATCCGGAAAAATGGCAAATCCGGGTATCTCCACTCCCACTCATGGTAATCAGGTGACAGAACAAATAATGAATAATCCAGAGGAGAGTTCCCAAAAAGCTGTACAAACAATACTGGTAAAGATGGTGAATGTAAAGATCGAAAACCTTCAAAGACTGAGTGTGAGCCTGATAGGGAGAGAGAGGATGCAAACCAAAGATCAAAACAGCAATCTATTAAGTGTGAGGAAGCTACTCAATGAGTAATTCAGGAATTGCATGAGCAGGTTGAGAACACTCAAAGAGAAATAAATGAATTGTGTAAGCAAGCTGAGAACAGTCAAAGTGATAGATAAGGATTGCGTGAGCAGGCTGAGAACAGACAAAAAGAACTATAGGAATTGCTTGAACATGAGGAAGCTAATCAAAGAGTAATACAGGAATTGCGAGAGCGGGATGAGAATAGACAAAGATCGATAGAGGAATTCATGTAATACATAAGCAGACAACTGAAAAAATTCAGGGAGACCACAAAAAGAATGGTTAATGGAGCCACACAGAAGGAATAAAAGTCCGAGGAAACCATAAACAATCAACTAAGTGATTTGAGAATAAACACGGAACACCAAAGTAAAGAAGTAAAAAAAATATACAAGATCTAAAAAAAGCTCCAACAAAGAATTGGAAGCCATCAAAACTAAAGCCATTTCCTCTTAACTCTAGAACAAAACAAGGATGTCCACTCTCTCCACTTCTCTTCAATGAAGAATTAGAATGTCTAGCTACAACAATAAGACAAGATGCAAACATAAAGGGTATCCAAATAGAGAAAGAAGAAGTAAAACTCTCCCTCTTTGCAGATGACATGATCTTGTATTTAAAAAATCCCATAGACTCCACTCCCAAATTACTCAAGCTGATTCAAACTTTGGCAAAGGAGCAGAGTGTAAAATTGACCTCCAAAAATCAATGGCTTTTCTGTATGCCAACAATGAGAAAAGTGGGGCTGAAATTAGGAAAACACCTCCATTTGTAATAGCCCCACAAAAAATAAAACACCTAGTAATTAACTTAACTAAAGAAGTGAAGGACCTCTATGATGAAAACTTTAAAAGCTTGAAAAAGGATATCAAACCTGAACTAAGAAAATGGCAAAAACTCCTATGCTCCTGGATTAGAAAGATCAACATCGTGAAAATGGAAATACTTCCCAAGGCTATCTACAAATTCAATGCGATACCTATCAAAATTCCAAACTCATTCTTCAAGGAAATAGAAGAGACAATCCAAAAATTCATATGGAACAATAAAAGACCCCGAATAGCAAAAACGCTCCTCAACGGAAAGAACACTGCTGGAGGAATATCAATACCAAATTTCAAACTCTACTATAAAGCCATAGAAACCAAAATAGCTTGGTACTGGCACAAGAACAGACCTCAGGACCAATGGAATAGAATTGAAAACCCAGAAATGAACCTACAGATATATAGCCATCTAATCTTCGATAAGGGAGCTCAAAAAATAGAATGGTTCAGTAAATGGTTCTGGCAAAATTGGTTAATTACTTGTAGAAAACTAAAGCTAGATCCTTATATATCACCCTGCACCAAAATCAACTCCAAAATGGATCAAAGACCTCAGAGTCAAAGCAGACACTCTGAGAACATTACAGGATGGAATAGGAGAAACCCTAGGTCTTGTTGGCACAGGCTGAAATTTTCTTAATAAAGACCCGGAAACACGACAAATCAAAGAAAGGTTGGACAAATGGGATTGCTTGAAGTTGCAGAGTTTCTGCATGGCAAATGACATAGCTAGAAGATCAATAGAAAGCCCACGTAGAAAATCTTCACTAGCCATAAAACGGACTAGGGTCTCATATCTAAAATGTACTTGGAACTCATAATATTAAACTCCCCAACAGGAAATCCTCAAAGAAACAACTCCCCAATAAATAAGTGGTCTAAAGACTTAAAGAGTTCTTGTTTATAGCTATTCTAACTGGGGTGAGGTGGTATCTCAATGTTGTTTTGTTTTCCATTTCTTTTACAGCTAGAGAGGGTGAGCATTTCTTCATGTGTCTATTGGTCATTCTTCTTTCTTCTTCAGAGAACTTTCTCTTCAAGTCTTTAGCCCACTTATTTACTGGGAAGTTGTTTCTTTGATGATTTGTTATTGGGGGATTTAATTTTTTTAGTTGCAAGTATATTTTATATATGAGACCCTTGTCCGTTGTATGGCTAGTGAAGATCTTCTCCCTATCTGTGGGCTTTCTATTGATCTTGCTAGCTATGTCCTTTGCTATGCAGAAGCTCTGCAACTTCATGCAATCCCATTTGCCCAACCTTTCTTTGATTTGTTGTTTCCGGGACTCAATTAAGAAAATTTCGGATGTGGTTCCGGGAAGATGGCGGAGGAGAAGCTGGAATCTGAACAAGCATTCGCATAGAAAGCAGTTTTAGAGTTCCAGTGAACAGTCCTAAGCCAGAGAATCACACCAAGTGTGCCATCACAGGACAGAGAGTTAGTCAAGAGAGGGGAAGCCAAGGAGACACATCTGAGCGCCTGCAGGGTCGCGGCGGTGACCACCGCCGCGGGGTCATACCTGAAACACAGAGAGTCTGGGACGAAGGAGCCAGACGCAGCGGACGAGCAGATTCTACTCAACACCAACAAGAACCGACAAGGAGCGGACATCTTCATCCTGCAGTTTGCAGACCAGAGACGACCCAGGATCCAAGACTCGGCGTGAGTGCAAGCCCGACGTCCTCACTCCTTCTCAGGGAGCAGAGGAGGGAAGGCCACCCCTCCCGCCCAGCACCGGTGATCTCCATCTTGGATACCGACAAAGCTCGGAGGAGCTGCTAGCTCCAGCTCAGGCCTTGGAACAAAATGAGTCATTTAGCAGGTCACAAGAACTTAACGGTGAAGTGAACTGCCAGACTCAGCTCCATCCAGGGAAAAGTCACCCAGCTCAGGCACCAGCCATTGGAGTGGCTTGCCTCACTGGGTAACCAGAGCCAGAGGCTGCCCCTCCCTCTAGCAGCCACCACACTCAATTGAAAAACAGAAACCCTGAGAATGGCTGCAGGCTGGGCGCTGTGAGCTTTATCACAAAATAGCCCCAGGGAAAAGCTATTGTTTGTTGAAAGGCCTCAACTCTACCCAGAACCTAGCCTCATCACCGCATCCCCCTCTTTTGTGATTCTCAAAGCAGATCACCCTCCCAGAAAACTAACCTGGGAGGGGGATCTCAAAATCTTGGGTAAAGCAAAGCATTTTTCTGCCTCTTCGAACAAACCGACTAAGAAACCAATCAAGCCACAGGACCTCAAGCTGACCAGAGACTCCAACAAGAGACTGGTTACAGACAAAAGGGAGATACAGGATTCTTCCCACACCTCCCCCCCCCAAAAAAAATCAAAAGACTTTTTTTTCTTTTTTTTTCTTCTTCTTCTTTTGTTTTTTTTGTTTGTTTTTTGTTTTTTGTTACCTTATATATATATATACATAAATTTTTTTTCTCTTCTAAAACTTTTATTAATCTTTAATTTTTGCCTCTTCTGAAAAAATAATTGTTTTGCAGTAACGTTTTTTTTCTCTCCTCTTATAATTTTTATTTTAGGAATATGTGAATGAGCGTTTTCCTTTCTTTTCTTGTCTTCTTTCTTTCTTAATTATCTTTTTGTTTTTTGTCTAGCTCTACTGAACTTCTGATCTTTTCTTCTCCCCTTCCCATCCTTAAAGTTTTTCACATCTCCTCTATGTCCCTCCCTTTCTCTAAACATATTCACATTCCTCTCTAAATAGACGGTCTTTTAATCTCTTTAATAACATTAACTTTTACGTTTCTATTTTTTTTCTGGTCTCTTTTCATTCCCCTTTCCGTCTCTTCTTTTTCTCTCTCTCTCTACTTGCATCCTACCCAACCCATTTCCTGCATTGTGATTAGGACAGAGTTAACTCTCCCTGTGCCTCCCCACACCAATCTATTCCTATTTTTTACCCACATATCTCCCTAATCCTAATAATTTCTGGTTTTCCAAATTTTTTACTGCGGTTCGAAGTCCTTTAACATATAGTTGTTTGATGTTGAATAGATGTATCTGTTGAACTAGATTGTATCTGTATACTATTGACTGTACAAACGCAAACTTTGGTTGATGGTTGCCTTCAGATAGTGTTCTAGCACAAAACTGGTGCTATCTTCATCTCAAATGGGCAGAGTAAGCCAGAAAAACACAAGAAAAATGGCAAATTCGGGAATCTCAATTCCCAATCTTGATAATCAGGGATTAGAACAGATAAAGAATAATCCAGAGGAGAGTTCCCAAATAGCTCTACATTCACTACTAGCAAACATGATAAATGAGAAGTTTGACAATGTAGAAAGGACTCTGTATGAGCGTAATAGGCAGAGAGAGGAGGCATCCCAGAAGTTTATATAGGAATATCATAAGCGGGAGGAAGCTACTCAAAAACTGATACAGGATTTGCGTGAACAACTTGAGAATACTCAAAGAGAAAGGGAGGAATGGTGTGAGCAGGCTGAGAACACTCAAAGAGAACTGCAGGAATCCCAGGAAAGGGAAGAAAGAGAAGGGCAGGAATCCCACAGACTGGAGGAAGCTATGCAAAGAGTAATTCAGGAATTGAGAGACCAGGTAGAGAATACACAAAGATGAAGTCAGGGAGACCACAAAAGGAATGCTGAATGGAACCCAACAGAAGGAATGGGAGTCCAAAGAAACCAAAACCAATCAATTAAGTGATTTGAGAACAAACACTGAACACCAAATTAAGGAAGTAAAGAAATTCATACAAGACCTAAAACAAAGCTTCAACAAAGAACTTGAAGCCATCAAAGTTGACCAATTAGAAGGAAAAGAGATAAAAAAACAAAGTAGAGAGTCTTGACAACAGGTTAGACCACGCAGAAGATCGAATCTCAGGGATTGAAGACAGCCTAGATATTATAGAGAAAGAACATACAACCATTCAAGACAAGTCCAAGAAATATGAGAGGTCTATCCAACACCTGGAAGACACCATCAGAAGGCCCAATCTAAGGATAATGGGTGTAGAGGAGCACCTAGAAACAGAAGTTAATGGTCTAGGAAATTTGTTTAACAGGATCCTAGCAGAGAACTTCCCAAACATGCAAAAAGATAGGCCTATTCAGATACAAGAAGCTTTTAGAACCCCAAATAGACCAGACCAGAATAGGATATCCCACCGTCACATTATAATCCACACAGGATCAAACCAGACCAAGGAAAAGATCCTTAAAGCTGTCAGGGAGAAAAGGTTAATCACCTATAAAGGGAAACCAATTAGAATTACCTCAGATTTCTCAGCAGAGACAATCAAAGCAAGAAGAGCCTGGAATGACCTATGCCATGCCCTAAAAACAAACAACTATCAACCAAGAATACTGTACCCAGCTAAACTCTCCTTCATAACTGAAGGCCAAATAAAAACCTTCCATAGCAAGAAAAATTGAAACAATACATCTCCACCAAACCAGCCCTACAAAAGATTCTTAAAGATGTCCTACACATAGAAAACCAACAAGAACGCAACAAAGGCCAAGAAACTGCACCCAAACTGAGAATCCAAGAACCTTAGGAAGAACCCAGTTTTCACAGCCCCCAAGAAGGTAGATAACATGGCAGGAACTCCAAATACCTCTCAGTCCTATCTCTTAACGTTAACGGACTGAACTCTCCAATTAAGCGACATAGAGTCTCTAGTTGGATTAAAAAACAAGACCCTTCTATCTGTTGCCTTCAGGAGTCACATCTTGCCCGTAAAAACAAACACATTTTCAATGTTAAAGGCTGGAACAAAATCTACTAAGCAAACGGCCCCTTAAACAGGCGGGAGTTGCAATCCTAATATCAGATAAAATAGACTTCAAATTAAAATTCGTGAGAAGAGATACAGAAGGTAGCTACATACTAATTAAAGGATCTCTCCTTCAGGAGGATTTTACAATTCTAAATATCTATTCGCCAAAAAAAGGAGCACCCAAATTTATCAAAGAAACACTACTTTCCCTCATATGCCATATAGATCCAAAGGCATTAATTGTTGGGAATTTTAACACAACACTCTCCCCCCAAGATAGATCAACTGGGCAAAAACTCAACAGAGAAATCGCAGATCTAAACAGCTTCATAGATCAACTAGACTTAACAGACATTTACCGAACATTTCACCCAGCTGCCTCAGAATACACGTTCTTCTCAGCAGCACATGGAACGTTTTCTCAAATAGACCACATTTTAGGCCACAAAGCAAACTTGTCTAAATTCAGAAACATTGAAGTTATACCTTGCATTCTCTCTGACCACAAGGGAATAAATTAGAACTCAACACCAAAAGCCACCAAGAAAGTCCGGTATCACATGGAGGCTGAACAACACACTGCTGAATCATGCATGGGTCATGGAAGAGATTAGAAAGGAAATTCAAATGTTCATGCTATTCAACAAAAATGAACACACAAATTACCAGCTCCTCTGGGACAGAGCAAAGGCAGTACTCAGAGGCAAGTTTATAGCTCTGAGCTCCTACATCAACAAATTGGAGAGATCGGAAACTAACAATTTAATGACACATCTAAACCTCCTTGAAAAAGAGCAGCAAGATAAACAAATTGGAGAGATCGGAAACTAACAATTTAATGACACATCTAAACCTCCTTGAAAAAGAGCAGCAAGATAAACCCCAATCCAGTAGACAGAAAGAAATAATCAAAATTAAATCAGAATTAAATGAATTAGAATCCAAAAAAACTATAGAAAGAATCAACAAAACAAAGAGTTGGATCTTCGAAAAACTTAACAAAATTGACAGACCCTTAGAAAACCTCATCAGAAAAAGGAGAGAACACACCCAAATTAATAAACTCAGAGATGGGAATGAAAACATCACCACGGAAACAACCAAGATTCAGAACATTATAAGGGAATACTTCTCAAAACTTTATGCTAATAAGTTTGAGAACTTGACAGAAATGGACCTTTTCCTAGCAAATATTGACATGCCAAAACTAAACCAAGATGAGTTAAACCAGCTTAACAGGCCCATATCAAGCATTGAAATAGAAACAGCAATAAGAGACCTCCCAGCTAAGAAAAGTCCAGGACCAGATGGTTTTACAGCGGAATTTTACAAGGCCTTCAAAGCAGAGCTCACACCAATACTCCTCCAACTCTTCAATGAAATTGAAAGAGAAAGCTCACTACCGAACACATGCTATGAAGCCATCATAACCCTAATCCCAAAACCAGGCAGGGACTCATCAAAGAAAGAGAACTATAGACCCATTTCTTTGATGAACATTGATGCAAAACTTCTGAACAAAATTTTGGCCAATTGACTTCAACAATTCATCCAAAAAATCATACACCATGATCAAACAGGATTCATTTCAGGGATGCAAAGCTGGTTCAATATACGCAAATCAATTAATATTATTCATCACATCAACAGGAGCAAGTATAAGAACCACATGGTTATCTCAATAGATGCAGAAAAAGCATTCGACAAGATCCAACACCCCTTCATGATGAAGGTTTTGAAAAATTAGGAATCCATGGAACAAACCTCAATACAATAAAGGCTGTATATGACAAAACTACAGCCAGCATTATACTCAATGGTGAAAAACTAAAGCCATTTCCTCTTAACTCAGGAACAAAACAAGGATGCCCACTCTCTCCACTTCTCTTCAATCTAGTATTAGAATGCCTAGCTACAGCAATAAGACAAGATGCAGACATAAAGGGGATCCAAATAAGGAAAGAAGAAATAAAACTCTCTCTCTTTGCAGATGACATGATCTTGTATTTAAAGAATCCCATAGACTCCATTCCCAAATTACTCAAGCTGATTCAAACTTTGGCAAAGTAGCAGAGTGTAAAATTGACCTCCAAAAATCAATGGCTTTTCTGTATGCCAACAATGAGAAAAGTGGGGCTGAAAGTAGGAAAGCACCTCCATTTGTAATAGCCCCACAAAAAATAAAACACCTAGTAATTAACTTAACTAAAGAAGTGAAGGACCTCTACGATGAAAACTTTAAAATCTTGAAAAAGGAAATCAACACAGAACTTAAAAAATGGCAAAACCTCCCGTGCTCCTGGATTGGCAAGATTAACATCGTGAAAATGGCAATACTTCCCAAGGCTATCTACAAATTCAACGCGATACCTATCAAAATACCACCCTCATTCTTCAAGGAAATAGAAGAGGCAATCCAAAAATTCATATGGAACAATAAAAGACCCCGAATAGCAAAAACGCTACTCCACGGAAAGAACACTGCTGGAGGAATATCAATACCAAATTTCAAACTCTACTATAAAGCCATAGTAATCAAAACAGCTTGGTATTGGCATAAGAACAGCCCTCAGGACCAATGGAATAGAATTGAAAACCCAGAAATGAACCTACATACCTATAGCCATCTAATCTTCGATAAGGAAGCTAAAACAATAGAATGGAAGAAAGACAGCCTCTTCAGTAAATGGTGCTGGCAAATTTGGTTAACTACATGTAGAAAACTAAAGCTAGATCCTTATATATCACCCTGCACCAGAATCAACTCCAAATGGATCAAAGACCTTGAACTCAAAGCAGACACTCTGAAAACATTACAGGATGGAATAGGAGAAACACTACGTTTCCTTGGCTCAAGCCGAAATTTTCTGAATAGAGACCCGGAAGCACAACAAATCAAAGAAAGGTTGGACAAATGGGATTGCATAAGGTTGTAGAGCTTCTGCAGGGCAAATGACATAGCTATGAAGATCAATAGAAAGCCCACCGATTGGGAGAAGATCTTTACTAGCCATACAACGGACAAGGGTCTCATATCTAAAATATACTTGGATCTCAAAAAATTAAACCACCCAACAACAAATCCTCAAAGAAACAACTGCCCAATAAATAAGTGGGCGAAAAACTTAAAGAGAATCTTCTCTGAAGAAGAAAGAAGGATGGCCAATAGACACATGAAGAAATGTTCAACACCCCTAGCCATAAAAGAAATGCAAATCAAAACAACATTGAGATATCACCTCACTCCAGTTAGAACAGCAAAAATCAAGAACTCTAACAACAACAGATGCTGGAGGGGATGTGGACAGAAAGGAACCTTACTTCATTGTTGGTGGGAATGTAAACTTGTTCAACCACGTTGGAAAGCAGTATGGAGGTTCCTCAAAAGACTTCACATAGATATCCCCTATGATCCAGCAATCCCACTTTTGGGTATTTGCCCAAATGTATACAAACAAGACCACACTAAAGCTACCAGCACACCTATGTTTATTGCAGCATTATTTACCATAGCTAAGATATGGAACCAACCCAGATGCCCCTCAGTAGATGAATGGATCAAGAAAATGTGGTATATATACACAATGGAATTCTATGCCTCCATCAGAAAGAATGACATTGCCCCATTTGTTAGGAAATGGAAAGGTTTGGAAAAAATTATATTAAGTGAAGTAAGCCAGGCCCAAAGAAACATAGGTCCCATGGTTTCCCTTATTTGCAATATCTAGTATAGGTATGAGTCAAGCGGAAAGGGTCAGATAATGTGATGTTAGGAAAATGAACCCTTAAATACGTATTTTAATGTTTTCGTTTCTTTCATGCATGTGTTTCTAACGCATTTATAAGATTATTTCTTTGTTGCTTTGTATGTCCCTCCCCCACAGTGTAACCCCCGCTTTCACTATATTTGATGTCAGTATAACATGTGGAGGAGATGGGGACAAACAAGTCGTTTAAGGATTCAGGTGGACCTGTTGCAACAATGAGAAGTACAAAATGTCATGTCAAAACCAGGTTTACGAGACCACCTGGCCCGCCTAATTGCGATCGCAACGATCCAGCACTCTCCACCCGAGCAGAGAGGTGCCATCCCGCCAAAGCCAATCGGCGCCAGCAGCCCGACAAAGGGTCCTGTCTTCAGATCACCTGCACACCCGATCACGATCGCAATGACCCAGCGGGGTCACTCGGGCCCCAGAGGTACCGAGAAGAAGCTGCCTGAGCGTGGACACTCTTGACCCGACAGCTTCAACAGAGGCAGAGACAGAAAAGAATCACACAGAGCCACCACCGCCCAACCCAGCCCGGATTGCAACAACAACTGTCGACCTACACCACACAGAAACAACTAGCTCCAGGGTGAGTACCCCACAGGGGAAGTGTATCCATCAATGGAGACCAGAGCTGGAGGGAATCCCCAGACCCTGACCTAGACTCCCAAACCCAGCACCCGGACCAAGGACTCACTAAAACTGGGAACTGTTTGAGAGCTCCACCAGCCCTTGGAGCACACTCAGCTGGCCAGGCTAGAGCAAGAGCACCCCTGGAAGGGAGCTTAAATGCCCAAGCCAGGAACAGCGCCCCTGGGTCAAGACTACCAACAGTAGAAGAAATTTGAACTGTGTCCCCCAGGCTGTATAACCCAGGTGGTATACACATCAGCACAGGCCTAACGAGTGCGCTCCAGGCTGCATAACCTAGGTGGTATACACATCAGCACAGGCCTAACAAGCGTGCTCCAGGCTGGGGCCGGAACCAGGCCCGGGGAACCGGCGCCTGAACAACACAACCAACTCCTCCCAGTTGAAGTAAAACGCTGAGCATACGCCTCAACAGAGGGGAGAAAACCAGGGAACAACACTCCCCCGGGAAGCACGCCTGTGACAACAAAAGACCTGGAGGCCCAAGAAAAGAGAAGCCCAAACCCCACCAACACTCCACCCATATACCCTAGACTGGGAATTGGGCAACACAGGCTGCCAGCACCTGATAGTAAGCAGGAGCTCAGACTGTTAAGGTGGCTCAGCAATAGATTGATAGTCTTGGATGTATGAGGCCCTGGATCTGATTCCTCAGCATCACAAAAGCAAAAAGGGTCAGAAGTGGTGCTGTGGCTCAAACGGTAGGGTGCCAGCCTTGAGCTGAAAAGCTGAGGGACAGCACTCAAACCTAGAGTTCAAGCCCACAACCAGCCCAAAACAAATAAACAAAAACACATCAGGAGCCCATAGCAGACTCCAGCATTTGGGAGAGTGCATCCAGAGCATCTGTTCTTCACAAGAGCACCCGTAGGAGCAAACACAAGCAGTCTAGGCTGCTCAACCCTTCCAAAGGTGGGAACTGCCAGCAATCTACAGCAGAGATCTGAGAATCCTAAGTAAGTCAGAATAGCAGCTGGAAATAGGCTCCCAACAGAACCCAGATCAGGCACAGACTCTCTCTACCAATACAGAATCAGCAACCAAGCAAAGACAGACACACCAAAACAAAATTGAAGAGCAGTCTCCTGAACCTCCATGCGAAAATCACAGAGAAAAATCACAAGGTTTACTACCACCCAGGACAGCAAGCTCACCTCAAAAGCCAGCAGCCACACAGGGGAGAGCCCCAGTGGGAGCAAAGCAGGAATGGAAGACAAAGGCTACTTCCAAGTGTTGCTGGAGGCAATGACTCAAGAAATAAAGCGAGAAATTGATCAGAAATTGAAAGAGCACAAGGATGAACTATCCAAAGTGATACAGGGTATCAAACAAGAGATGCATGCAAAAATAGAAGCTGCACAAACCTCAGTAAGAAGTGAGATAAAGGCCAAATTAGAGGTAATGCATACCTCATTGAGAGGTGAGATCAGTACTCTGAGAACCAACATTGAATCCATAAAGGGATCCATTTCCTCCATGCAAACCACAATAGAAGCCACTGTCAACAGAGTGAATGAAATGGAAGGTAGAGTGTCAGATACAGAAGACAGAATACACCAACTGGACCAAAAAGTGACAGATATGGAAAAATCACTCAAATTAAACCAAAGGGATATTCAAGAGCAAGCAGATAATGCTAAAAAATTTAACCTTCGCATAATTGGAGTGGACGAAGGTGAGGAATTCCAGAGCAAGGGAATGCAACACCTATTTAACAATATAATCAATGAAAATTTTCCCCACCTCAAAAACGACCATCTTAACTACATCACAAAAGCTTATCGAACACCCAACAAGCAAGACCCCAGGAGAAACACTTCTAGACACATTATAGTAAAAATGATAGATCTGAAAAATAAGGAAACAATCCTGCATGCAGCAAAAATGAAGAAGGAGCTATACTACAATGGGAAAAAAATAAGAATTACTGCAGATCTCTCCACACAAACAATGAATGCAAGAAAAGCCTGGGAAAGCACCATACGAGCCCTGAGAGCCAATAACTGCCAACCCAGACTGATCTACCCGGCAAAGCTAGCATTCACATTTGATGGAGAACTGAAAACTTTTAATAGCAAAGAAAAACTAAATGAATACATAAACATTAAGCCAGCATTACAAAGAATTCTAAGAGGGGGGACACAACCTGAAGAAAGCAGCCAGGAACTGGGGCCTGCCCCAAAAAGGCATTACACAAAGTCTAACAGAGCAAGCACAAGAGGAAAGGAAAAAAGAAAAACTTAGGAAAACGGAATGGCAGGGACAACAATGCATCTCTCTATACTTTCTCTTAATATAAATGGGCTGAATTCACCAATTAAAAGAAAACGAACTGAGGACTGGATAAGAAAACAAGACCTATCCATCTGTTGCCTTCAGGAGACCCACCTCTCAGCCAATCATACAAACAAACTCAGAGTGAAGGGGTGGAAAAGGATCTACCAATCAAAGGCCCCCAGTAAGAAAGCAGGTGTAGCTATCCTGATATCTGACAAAATAAACTTTTCATTAAAATCAGTACAGAAAGACAAGGACGGACACTACATATTAATAAAGGGAACAATCCAGGAGGAGGATATAACCATCATCAACTTATATGCCCCAAATATTGGTGCACCCAGATATGTCAAACAAATGCTCTCAAACTTACAGAATAAAATAGATCCCAATACGATAATACTAGGAGACTTTAACACACCACTCTCACCAAAGGACAGGTCTACCAACCAGAGGATTGGCAAAGAAGCTACCGAATTAAGAGAGGCCATACTTCAAGCGGAATTAACTGACATCTACCGAGTATTTCACCCTAAAACAACACAGTACACATTCTTCTCAGCAGCTCACGGAACTTTCTCCAAAATAGACCATATCATAGTTCATGCAAGGAACTTAAGCAAATACAAAGGGATCGACACAATCCCCTGTATCCTATCTGACCACAGTGGAATCAAGCTAGCTCTCAATAACAAAGCATACCGCAGAAATTTCTCTAATACATGGAAATTGAACAGCACACTCCTTAACAATGCCTGGATAACAGAAGAGATCAGAGAAGAAATAAAGCATTTCCTACAACTCAATGAAAATGAAAACACCTCACAAAGAAACTTGTGGGACACAGCAAAAGCAGTCCTGAGGGGCAAATTTATTGCCCTCAGTGCCCACATCAAGAGAACGGAGACAGACCAAGTAAATAATCTCATGTTGCAATTAAAACAGCTAGAAAAACAGGAAAAAATGGGACCTAAAGCTACTAGAAGAAGCCAGATAACCAAATTAAAAGCAGAGATTAACCAATTAGAAAATCAGAAAACCATAACCAAAATAAACCAAACAAAAAGCTGGTTATTTGAAAAAATAAACATAATTGATATCCCATTGGCTAGATTAATTAAAAAAAGAAGAGAGGAAACCCATATTAATAGGATTAGGGATGCCACGGGAAACATCACCACACGTACCCAAGATATCCAAACAATTCTAACAGACTACTTTCAAAAGCTATTCTCTCTAAAGGAAGAAAATCGGGCAGAAATGGATGCATTTTTAGAGAAATACAAGTTGCCCAAACTGAGCAAAGAAGAAGTTAACCAATTAAATAAGCCAATATCTTATAATGAGATACAGGAAGCTATCAAAAGTCTTCCAACAAAAAAAAGCCCAGGACCAGATGGATTCACAGCAGAATTCTATAAGACCTTTAAACAAGAACTAATACCCATACTCCTCAAGCTCTTCAGAGAAACAGAGAAGGAAGGAGCTATCCCAAACTCATTCTACGAAGCCAATATCACACTCATCCCCAAACCAGGCAAAGACCCAACCAGAAAGGAGAATTACAGGCCAATCTCCTTGATGAACACAGATGCAAAGATCCTTAACAAGATTCTAGGTAACAGAATCCAGAAACACATAAAAAAATAATTCACTATGACCAGGTAGGCTTCATCCCAGAGACACAGGGATGGTTTAACATACGTAAGTCAATAAATGTAATCCAACATATCAACAGAGCCAAGGTCAAGAATCACATGATTATCGCTACAGATGCAGAAAAGGCCTTTGACAAAATTCAACTTTCATTCATGCTAAAAGCTCTGGAGAAAATAGGAATAGAAGGAACATTTCTAAAAACAATAAAAGCCATTTATGACAGACCAATAGCCAATATTATACTTAATGGGGAAAAGCTACAACCAATTCTCCTAAAATCAGGAACAAGGCAAGGATGCCCACTGTCTCCACTCCTCTTCAATATAGTCCTAGAACCCTTAGCCAGGGCAATAAGGCAAGAAAAAGACATTAAAGGGATCCGCATAGGGAAAGAAGAAGTTAAACTATCCCTTTTTGCAGACGACATGATACTATACCTCCACGATCCCAAAAACTCCATCCCCAAACTCTTAGAAATCATAAATCACTTCGGCAAAATAGCAGGATACAAAATAAACCCACAAAAATCAGTTGCCTTCCTGTACACTGACAATGTACAAGAAGAGAGGGAAATAAAGGGATCAACCCCATTCACAATAACCTCCCGAAAAATAAAATATTTAGGAACTAACCTAACCAAAGATGTAAAAGAACTATTTAATGAGAACTATAAAAAGTTAAAGAAAGAAATTGCAGAAGACACTAGGAAATGGAAAGACCTCCCATGCTCCTGGATAGGCCGACTTAATATAGTAAAGATGGTAATACTTCCAAAACTAATATACAAATTCAACGCAATTCCTATTAAAATCCCAATGACATACATCACTGAAATACAGAAAACAGTCCAAAAATTCATATGGAACAACAAAAGACCTAGAATAGCCAAAACAATTCTAGGGGATAAAGACAATATGGGAGGGCTATCCATGCCGAACTTCAAACTCTACTACAGAGCTATAATAACAAAGACAGCATGGTACTGCCACAAAAACAGACCCGAAGACCAATGGAACAGAATAGAAGATCCAGAAATAAATCCACAGGCCTACAGCCAGCTGATATTCGACAAAGGAGCCAAAGACATACAATGGAAGAAACACAGCCTCTTCAACCGCTGGTGCTGGGAAAACTGGGCAGCCACATGCAGAAAACTAAAAGTGGACCCCAGCCTATCACCATGCACCAACATCAACTCAAAATGGATTAAAGACCTTAACATTAAACCTGAATCTCTGAAACTACTGCAGGACAGAGTAGGAGAGACACTTGAACTAATAGGCACAGGAAGGAACTTCCTGAACAGAGTCCCAGGGTCACAACAAATTGGAGAGAGACTTGACAAATGGGACTACCTTAAAATAAAAAGCTTCTGTACAGATAAACCTATTGCAACCAAGCTAGAAAGACAACCAACTAATTGGGAAAAAATATTTACCAGCAATATATCAGACAAGGGGTTAACATCCTGTATATACAGGGAACTCAAGAAACTAATCCCTCCCAAACCCAACAAACCAATTACTAAATGGACAAGGGAACTAAAGAGGGACTTCTCAAATGAAGAAATAAAAATGGCAAAGAAACACATGAGGAAATGTTCATCATCCCTGGTGGTGAAGGAAATGCAAATAAAGACAACCCTGAGATACCACCTTACCCCAGTCAGAATGTCCCACATCCACAAATCAGCCAACGACAAATGCTGGAGGAGATGTGGAGAACGAGGAACGCTATTACACTGCTGGTGGGAATGTACACTCATACAACCACTTTGGAAAGCAGTCTGGAGGGTCCTTAGAAAGCTAAAGATTGACCTCCCTTACGACCCAGTCATGCCACTTCTAGGCATCTACCCTGAACAACAGGAACCAATATACAAGGACACGTGCACCTCCATGTTTATTGCAGCACTGTTTGCAATAGCTAGGATATGGAAACAACCTAGATGCCCCACCACAGATGAATGGATCCAAAAATTGTGGTATCTATACACAATGGAATATTATGCAGCCATTAGAAATGACAAAATAATGGCATTTGCAGGGAAATGGATGGAGCTAGAAGGAATCATGTTGAGCGAGGTAAGCCAAGAATGAAGAGACAGACAGTACATGGTCTCCCTGATAAGTGGATGATGAATCCAAAATGTTAGGTGATATGACAAAACTAACAGGACTTAAGAAACAAAGAACTCCCACTCATCTGGTTGAACCACTACTAAATATCCCCATGCTGCTGATCACATATATGGTATATAACATATGAGCACCGTTATATATTACAGACTGTGATAGACAATTTGCTCCAGGAAAGTTAGAATGAACTTGTGACTTTAAATGAGCATCATTATTCCACAATACTGTGAATTTCCGGAAATTAAGTAATCACTTAATCACACTCAAAAAAAAAAAAAAAAAGAACCTTGGGGAAGGGAGGGAGGGAGGGGATGGTAGGGGGAAAACAATGGAGGGGGTAACAATGTTCAAGAGGAAGTGGAAGTGTCTCATTGCCTCACTCATGTAACTTTAACCTCTGTATAGTATCTTTACAATAAAAAAAAATTAAAAAAAATTTAAAAAAAAGAATATATTCAAGAAATCAAAAAAAAACTAGGTTTACAATGTCGGTGTGGGGGGGAGGGGGGTATGATTGGGTGGGGGGGAGGGGGGAGGCTGGGAAGGGAGGTGAAAGGTAAACAAAGGAGGAGGCTGCAATGCTTGGTAAGAAATGTATGCATTATCCTGCCCATGTAATTGTAACCCCTCTGTACAGTATGTTCACAAATAAAATAAAATTAAATTAAAAAAAAAAAGAAAATTTCGGCCTGAGCCAAGGAGACCTATGGTTTCTCCTTTTCCATCCTGTAATGTTTTCAGAGTGTCTTCTTTGACTCCGAGGTCTTTGATCCGTTTGGAGTTGATTCTAGTACAGGGTGATATATAAGGATCTAGCTTTAGTTTTCTACAAGTAGTTTATCAATTTTGCCAACACCATTTACTGAACAGGCTGTCTTTCTTCCATTCTATTATTTTAACTCCCTTTTCGTAGACTACTTGGTTATAGGTCTGTAGGTTCATTTCTTTCTTTCTTTAATTTTATTTTATTTGTGAATATACTGTACAGAGGGGTTACAATTACATCGGCAAGATAATGCATACATTTCTTACCAAGCATTGCAGCCTCCTCCTTTGTTTACCCTTCACCTCCCTTCCCAGCCTCATCCCTCCCTCCAATCCTTCCTTCCCCCCCCTCCCCCCCACCGTCATTGTAAAGCTCCTTTTTGACATGACAATTTGTACTTCTCATTGTTGCAACAGGTCCACCTGAATCCTTAAATGACTGTTTTTTCCCATCTCCTCCATAAGTTATACTGACATCAAATATATTGAAAGCAGGGGTTATACTGTGGTGGAGGGACATACAAAGCAACAAAGAAATAAACTTATAAATGCGTTAGAAACACATACATGAAAGAAAAAAAACATTAAAATACCTAAGGATTCATTTTCCTAACATCACATTATCTGACTTTTTCCGCTTGACTCATACATATACTAGATATTGCAAATAAGGGAAACCATGGGACCTGTGTTTCTTTGTGCCTGGCTTACTTCACTTAATGTAATTTTTTCCAAGTTTTTCCATTTCCTAACAAATGGGGCAATGTCATTCTTTCTGATGGAGGCATAGAATTCCATTGTGTATATATATCACATTTTCTTGATCCATTCATCTACTGAGGGGCATCTGGGTTGGTCCCAGATCTTAGCTATGGTAAATAATGCTGCAATAAACATAGTTGTGCTGGTAGCTTTAGTGTGGTCTTGTTTGTAAACATTTGGGTAAATGCCCAAAAGTGGGATTGCTGGGTCTTGTAATTTTCTAAATAAAAAATAATATGAGATTTGGAAGCCAGTGGCTGCTGCCTCTAATCCGCGCTACTCAGGAGGCTGATTTCTGAGGATTGCAGTTGGAAGCTAGACTGGACAAAGAAGTATGTGAGACTCTTGAGATTCTTATTTCCAATTAACCGTTAAAAAACCAGAGATGGAGTTGCAGTTCAAGGGGTAGAACTCTAGCTTTGAGTAAAAAGCTCAGGGACAAAACACAATCGCTGAGTTCTAGGCTCAGGATGGAACAAAAAAAGATAATATTATCTGCAAAAAAGATAATTACACTCCTTCCTATCAACACAGATATTGACATTTCTATTGTCAAATTGATTTTCCTTGCAAATCTAGTTCCTGCAACTTACAAGTGGTGACAGTAGATATGGTACCCTTGTTGCTGATTTTAGGAGAAAAGTATATGTGGTTTCACCATTAAGTAGGACACACACACACACACACACACACACACACACACACACACACACACACACTAGCTTAAATGTGAAAAAAAACAAGAATGATAAATGATTGGTGAGTTGAGAGATAACAAGGAATGTAAATTTGGAGGCAAATGAAATTGATATCTGTGATGGTTAATCTTGAGGATGAGCTTCAATGGGATTGATTTGATTTGGTTTAGATGCGCCCAGCTAATAATTAAAGCATAACTCTGGGTGTGTTTGGTGGGTTTCCATAACAGATTAACCGAAGCAGATATCCCTCCTGCACATGGGTGGCACCATCCGGTATGCTGGCTTTCCATACGGAGTTAATGAGGAGAAAAGAGAATCTTCCCATCGAAGCACTCCCTTTCCCTCTCTTACCCCTCTCCATGCTCCATGTCCTCCATGTTCTTCTCTGCCATTAATGCCTGAAATCTATGACACTGAGCAAAATAACTTCCTAGGATATTTCTGTCAAATATTTTGTCATAGCAAGAAAAAAATACATGGCTAACACACAACCGAATCTTCCACTTGTACTCCTTGTTTTATTGATTGACTGATTGATTTAGCCATACCTGGAACTGGAACTCATTGGTTGAGCACTGTCCCTGAGCCAAATTGTGCTCAATCAAGGGTAGTGTTCTACCCCTTGAGCAACAATGCCATTTCCAGCTTTTTTTGAGTACTTTATTAGACTTGAGAGTCTCAGAGACTTCTCTGCCCAGGCTGGGTTGAACCACCATCCACAGATCTTAGCCTTCTAAGTAGCTAGGATTACAGGCTTGAGCTGCTGGTGCCTGGCCACATTCTACCATTTCTTTTTCCTTCTTCTTGATTCTTCCTCCTGTCCCCTCCCAAACTTCCTCCTCCACACCATGCTAAATAAGTATAGGCTTTACTATTGAGCTGGACACCCAGCCATAGGCTGCCATCTTTACTCAATGAAATAAACAGCTGACATCAATGGGTTGCTGAGTATATGCTAGGCACCAACCCACCTTTTTCTTTGTGAACTTGGTAATAAACCTATGAGATAGGTAATCATTATCTTAGTCTTACAGACCAGGCTACTGGAACAAAACCAATGATTTGCCAGGGCCAAAAACACAAACCTTTAATCCCGGCCCAACAAACCTCTCAATCCAACTTCAGTAGTGAAGATGAGACTCAAACCCAGGCACTCTCTTCATTAGACAGAGCCTGTACTTAATCACACCTGTGGGTGTTTTTGATTCCTTGCTACAGGAATGTGAGGGTAGGGGATAACAAAGGCAACACACTAATGGAGTATTATTTGAGGGTGAGATTTGCCATTGTAAAGACCAGGATAAAAGACCCAGCTCCAGCATTTACTAACGTGTGACATCATAGACAAGTCATTTTAATTTGTTTGCCTCTGTTTTTATATCTGGAAAATGGAGATAATCAGAATGCCTTCCTTCATAAAGGAGCAGGTTCCCAGCAAGGTGTAATTGGCTCACACCTGAAATCCTAACTACTAAAGAGATTGAGATCAAGGTTCATGGCCAGTCTGAGCAGTAAAGTCTGTGATACTTTATTTCCAATTAATCACCAGAAAACCAAAAGTAGTGTAGTAATGGAAACTGGTAGAATGCTAGCCTTAAATAGAAGAACTCAGGTACAGAGCCTGGGACCCAAGTGCAAGCCTGACAACCAAAACCAACAACAACAAAAGAGCAAGTTCCAATCATTTCTTTAAGATAGTATAATAAGCTTTAAATCTGATGATTGAAGTTCAAATCCAGCCCAGACAGCTAAATCTGAAAGTTTTATCTCCAATTAACTTAAAAAGAGCCAGAAGTACAGATGTGGCTCAAATGATAGAGGGCCAATTACAGGTAGCCACCCACTGCCTTTGCTCCAACCTGTCATAAGCCCAGCACAAGTGGCTCAACAGCAGATATTTGTTGGTGGGAAACTGAAGGAGTGAACACTATAAGGGCCCTCGCCTCCTGCTATCTTTTCTTGTCCAGGCCCTCCCTGGCTGTATTGTTATCTATTCTCTCATCCTGGGAAAATAACCATAGCATAAAATGTATCATCTCAACCAGTTACAATTGTACACTTCAGTGGCTTTAAGTACATTCAAATTTTCATGCACCCTCTCTGATACCAACTTCTAGAACTTTCTCAGAATCCAACCTGAAATTAAGTACTTATTAAACAGCACCTTCCATCCATCCCTTTCCACAGTCTCAGGTAACCCACCATTCTACTTCCTGTCTCACAATTTGACTGTGGCAGATCTCCTGTGACTAGAGTCATGATATTCTAGTGATAGTGGTAGTAATGGTGTGTATGTGCATGTGCTTATATGTGTGCATGTGTGTGTGTGTTTGTGTGTTCATGCTCATGCACACACAGTTTTATTGCTTGTACTAGGTCCTGGGCACCATCCGTGGGTATTTTTGCTTAAGGCTAGCACTCTGCCACTGGTACCATAATTCCACATCAGTTTTTTGAGATAGTTAATTGGAGATGAGTCTCATAAAGCTTCAGTCCTCAGCTCTAAGCTTCCTGAATAGCTAGAATTACAGCCATGAGCGAACAACTCACGGCTAGAGATGGTGAATTTTAACACATTAATTCTGCTAGCATGTAGTGCCTCATGTTTTAGTCAAACATCAATGTAAATGTTGCTGTGAAAAGACTTTTGGAAGCAGGGGTTATACTGTGGGGAAGGGACATACAAAGCAACAAAGTAATCATCTTATAAAGCTGTTAGAAATAATCGCAAGGAAGAAAAAACATTTGAATCTTTATCTTGGGGTTCATTTCGCCTAACATCAATTTATCTGACCGTTTCTGCTTATGTCAGACATATACTATTTGTTGCATATAAGGGAACCCTTGGGACCTATGTTTCTTTGGGTCTGGCTTACTTCACTTAATATAATTTTTTCCAAGTCTTTCCATTTCCTAACAAATAAAAAACAAATTGTTTAAATAGGGATACAGGTGGACCCATTGCAACAATGAGATATAAAAGTCGTTATGGAGAAAAACAAACTTTACATCTTTGGAGGGAGGGGGGATTAAGGGTGGGTGGGTGGGAGATGGGAAGGGATGGTAAAGGGAAACAAAGGAAGAGGCAACAATGTTTGATAAGAAATGTATTCATTACCTAGCCCAAGTAATTGTAACCCCTCTGTACAGTATTTTCGCAATAAAAAAGGAAAGAAATTAAAAAATTTTTGGATGTGATTACCATTTTAATCACATGGGTAAATTTCAATAGATAAATTTAAATAATTTTAAACTTGGAGTAAAGAAGATTTATTATGGCCTGGGAATGTGGCTTAGTGTTAGAGTGCTAGCCTAGCATGCATGAATCTCTGGGTTTGATTCCTCAATACCGCATGAACAAAACCTAGAAGTTACTCTGTGGCTCAAGTGGTAGAGCACTGTCCTTGAGCAAAAGCAGCTCACTGACAGTGCGCAGGACCTGAGGTCAAGCCCCAGAACTGGCAAAAAACAAAAACATAACAAAACAAAGCAAAAAAAGATGATTACCCTTCCTAAATAGAATGGGCTTTGTCCAATGATTTGATGAATTTCAAAATTTGAGTATCCTCACTTAACTGCAGTATAGAAATTCTGAGTCTCCATCTACAGGCTGAATGATGCAAAAATTTTCTCTTGCTTGAGATATCAGGCCTGATATCCCCCAATCAACACATACATATATGTGTATACATACATGCATGTGTACATATGTGTGGACACATTTTATATATGTGTATATAGATATACACACATATACATATACACACAAGTTTATAGTGGGGAGGCTTGAACTCAGGGTTTAGACACTTTCCCTTAGCTTATTCTGCTTGAGACTAGTACTTACCTCTTGAGCCACACACACCTTCAGGTCCAGGTTTTTGTTGGTGTGTGGGAGATAGTCTTGGGTGAAGGTTATGAGCCTTTTTTTTTGTTTTTATTTTTTGGTGCCAGTACCAGAACTTGAACTCAAGATCTGGGCACTGTCCCTTAGATATTTCACTCAAAACTAACACTCTATAACTTGGGCTACAGCTCCATTGCAGGCATTTTAGTGGTTAATCGGAGATCATGGCTGTAAACCATGATCCTCAGACCTCAGCCTCCTGAGTAACTAAGATTACAAGCATGAGATACCAGCACCTGCCTCAGACAGTATTCTTATGTTTACTATTTGCATTTTGAGCTGTGTGGCTCTAGTCAGTGGCTTAATCTCTCTGAATACCATTTTCTGATATGTGAATGAAGTTTAAGAAAGAACATCAATAATAATAAATACTCCATGGGGTGGGTATGGACATTTGATGGGGTAAAAATAAAATAAATGAAACCTTCATGTCTCAATATAGGAGTTGTTAGTAATCAATATTTATTATTTGTCATTATTATTTGGCCTGACCTTGATTTGAGAAGCCTTATAAGGTGCAGGGCAGAGAAGAGAAGTCCCACTGCAGGCTCTTCCCTGCCCCATCTCACTGGCTTTCTTTGAGGTCACTAGAGGCCCCCAGCCTTGATAAATGTCCTAGCCCTATATGTTATGACTTGCTGGCAGATTTGAATTTGACTTTAATCACTCGTGCTCTGGCTGTGATTTTGAGGAAAATGGCTAAATACTGTTGGTGCCAATGGGGAGATAGCAGCCCATTCTATACTCTGGTCATTGAAGACTCCCCAAAACAATAGAGGGAGGGAGGGAGAGAGAAAGAGAGGGCTGGCAGAATCTGTGCTGGACCAGGACTGTCAAATGGGATAGAGAGACCCACCCTATAGCCATTGAGGGGGCTCCCTTTCTTTTCCTGGAGTGCTGGTGATGTAGGTATTTTTTAGATGATAGGATAGAAGGATCAGAGTAGGCATGTCACTGAAAGGATCTGATTTCAAGGAATGGATACCCATGTCTTACTCTTCTTGCCATGAGAGGTCCTTGATGTCCTCGGGTTCCTAGTCTTTACAAATGAAGCAAAGGTTAGATCTTCAGTCCCAAGGCCCAGGGAGGATTCAATAGGCCTGAACTCAAGCACAGCATGGACTCTGTAGGGGGAATCTGACTGTCAGCACCAGCCAAGGATGTGTGGTTAAAAAACTATGCCTCCTGGTTGTCTGTAGGTTCCCGGATACCCAGAAGTTTCTATTTCACTCAACTCTTGAACTAGATCATTCCTTCCTTCCCTTTCTCCTTCTATCCCCTCCCTCTCTTTTTTGACTTCTTTGGACTTGATCACAGGGCCTGTGTCTGAGCTTTTTCGCTCAAAGCTAACTCTCTACCACTTTGCGACACAGTTCCACTACTGGTTTGCTTTTACATATCTGAGCCACTAATGCCATAATTCTTCTCTCCCTCTTTCCTTCTCCTCCTGCCCCTACTCCCTTTCTTTCTTTCTCTTTCTTTCATTTTGTGTTTGTCCTATGGTCTGAAAAGAGGGCTTGGGCACTGTTTCTGAGCTCTTCATTCAACGCTAAAATTCTACCACTTGGGCCACAGCCCCACTTCCAGATTCTTACAGTCTTTCCTGCCCAGGCTGGCTTTGAATAGCAATCCTCAGATCTCAGCCTCTTCACCAGCTAGAATTAAAGGTGTGAGTCACCATCACCTGGCTTACTTTTTCTTTTCAAAAACTTTCATCACAGGCAGAGTAGTTAGTGCTGTAATGAAGCACCAGCCAGACTCTGTAATAAGGACATACAAGTCTCAACTGGCCTAGGGTCAAACATTATTAAAACCAATTCACACTGAGGAAACCAGTTAAGACAGATTTACCCAGAAGGGTGAAGAATCTATGCCTGATGCCAATAGTTACATCTAGACTCCTAGTTACTGAGGAGGCTGAGATCTGAGAACCATGTATGATTCAAAGTCAGCCTGGGCAGAAAAGTCTGTGAGAGTCATCTCCAATGAAGAACTAAAGACCAAGAAGTGGAGCTTTGGCTCAAGTGGTACAGTGTGCCAACCTTGAGAATAAAAGCTAAGGGACAGAACCCAGACTCGAAGTTCAAACCCTAGGATTGGTGCACACACACACACAACACACACACACACACACACACACACACACACACACACACACACACACACACACACACACACACACACACAGAATGCCTGTAACCTGTTTGTCTCTTGGTCCACAGGCTTATTCCCAAAAAAGTACTGGGACAGGGGCATGGATTTGAGGTCTGAGTCCACTGACACACCAGGAATTTTCCTCCTCTGTAATATGGAAATAAGCATACCTGACTTATATGGTTGTTGGGAGCATTAGATGAGCTAACAAAAAGGGGCGTATGTGTGTTTGAGTGTGTGTGTATTTGTTTGTGTGTGTGTGTGTGTGTGTGTGTGTGTGTGTGTGCCATTCCTAGGGCTGTCCCTGAGCTTTTTTGCTCAAGGCTAGCACTCTACCACTTGGGACACTGGTCCACTTCAAGTTTTTTTGATGTTTAATTGGAGATAAAAGTGTCATGGACTTTTCTACCCAGTGCTGTCATTGAACCACAACCATATATTGCTAGCCTCCTGAGTAGTTAGGATTACACATGTGAACCACTGGCTTCAACTATAATGAGGTTTTAATGAAGGGGAGCTGGTGATATTCTTCAGTTCCTATTTGATGGTGACCTCCCCTGAGATCCCTAACATGGAATCAAAAGATGGGGCTCTGCCTTCAAGGAACCAGGATGAGTCAAAAACAGCCAAGCAATGTTGCATTGACATACAGCCCGGTCTTATTTCTACTCACAACATGAGATTAAGGTGAGTCATTAGGAGCTTCTTTTCTTCCTGTGAGGGACACTGCTCAGACACACTTACAAGAGCACTGACAAATAAAATGAACATAGACTTCAAACTGATTGCAGCTTCTACATATATTGTAATCATGTGATTGTACCTAGCCTTGAAATGAACAGAAATGTATAAGTCTATCATGTTGCATGTGCCGATGTTGTAGGTTGGCAGACATGTATGTCAGCAACTGCTCACAAGTGTTTTAGACCCATGGATGATGACTTGCATTATCATTAAAAAAAGTTTTAAACTGGTAGTGCAGAGTAGGACTTGAATTCAGGGACTGGGCCCTGTCCCTTTGCTATTTTTACTCAAGGCTAGTGCTTTACCACTTGAGCCACAGTTCCATTTACCTGCTCAGGCTGGCTTTGAACCGCAATCCCCACCTCTTAGCCTCCTGAGTAGCTAGTATTACAAGTGTCAGCCAACAGTGCCCAGCTGACACATAAATGTCTTTTGTTTAGTGACCTAGGAAGATGGCTCAGTGATAGAGTATTTGCTTCTCATGCATGAAGCCCTGGGTTTGATTCCTCAACACCACATGAACAGACAAAGATAGAAATGGTGCTGTGGCACAAGTGGTGGAGCATTCGCCTTGAGCTTAAAGAGCTGAAGGACAGTGCCAGAGTTCAATCCTCATCACTAACAAAAAATATTTTGTTTACATATGGTGGAGTTCCTTTCAATGTAAATACTATTTTAGATAAATATGAAGAAGCACTTAAGCACCTTACATTGTATAAAGATAAGAGTTATGTATTTCTGGGAAGAAAGTCATTAACTTACATTATGTAATGGTGTGTGTGAGGCACCAAACGGTCTCTACATCTTTGTCATTCTCCTGAAATTTTCCTTGGGTGCAGTGCAATGTTCAATGCTCAGACCATCTCAATAGACACATTTGGCATTTGTCAAAAATGACAAATCCCAGAGTGGTACTGGTGGCTCACAGTTATAATCCAATCATGAGGTTTGCAATGAGAGGATTGCGTTTAAAAGCCAGCCTGGGCAGGCAAATCTGAGTCTCTTACGATTAATTAACAATGAGAAACTTGAAAAACAAAAAATGGAAGGAGCCAAATCACCAGTGGCTCACGCCTGTAATCCTAACTACTCAAGTGGGAGATCTAAGGACCACAGTTCAAAGCCAGACCAGGCAGGGAAGTCCATGAGACTCTTTTGTTATTGTTGTTGTTGGGTCTGGTCCTGGGGCCTGAACTCTGGGTCTGAGCACTGTTCCTTATCTCTTCAGCTCAAGGCTATCTCTCTACCACTTGAGCCACATTGCCACTTCTGGCTTTTTTCTTTTTGCTTATGTGGTACTGAGGAATAGAATCCAGGGCCTCTTGCATGCAAGGCAAGCCCTCTACCACTGAGCCACTTTCCAAGCCCTCCATGAGACTCTTATCTCCAATAAATCACTAGAAAACCAGAAATGGCACTGTGGCTCAAGCAGTAAAGTGCTGTCTTTGAACTGAAGACCTCAGGGACAGCGCCCAAGCTCATAGTTCAAGTCCCATGACCGACCAAAAACAAACAAACAAATAAAGGATCCCTTGTAGGAAAGTCTGTAAGACTCTTATCTCCAATGAATCACCAAAATGCCAGAAGTAGAGATGTGGATCAGGTGGTAGAGCACTGGTCATGAGTGATAAAAACTAAGAGACAGAACCCAGGCCCTGAGTTTAAGACTGAAGATCTGAAAACACACACACACACACACACACAGGAAGAAAAATTGCTATTTTAGTCCAAATGCACGTACAGATGTGCAGGTACATAAGTTTCAAATAGGCAGAATCAAAAATGATCACAGTTTGGAATACCAAAAAATACCATGTCCCATCAGTTCCTGGCAGAGAAGGAAGGCATGTGGCATTCCACCCTCAGGGAACTGCTCTTGGGTACATTCTGGGAAATACCTCCACAGGAACACGTCTGGACTACTGGAGAGTCAAAGGTGGCAAATTCCTCAAGAACCAGAAATTCACATTTCACTCCCTCCAAGGGGCCTACAGCTCCAAGAGGGTCTTTGCACTCACTCCCCAATCAACAATACCTAAAATACAGATAGGATGGGGAAGAGTGAATAGGGAGAATTAGTGGGGAGGCCTAGCGTCCCTGTGCAAGTGGTTAAATGGGAAAAGGACTGACCTGAGTAGAGACACAGGATATGCAGGTGGAAGTTAGGGAGGGGAGCAAAGATGATGAGGGCATCAGTCCTACAGGATACAGACATGTGCAGACAGGGTACACTCCAGAAAGAGAATGCTGGAGGAGGTCAGGGGACAGGAGAGGGCAATAGAAAGAACTGATTGTAAAGTATGGTAAGTAGAAATAAGACTTCCATACTGGGGCACCAAGGGCCCTGGGTTCTATTTCTGACTCTACTGAGTGGACAAATCCCTATCCTCACAGCCTCAATTTACCCCACCTGGGAGAAAAGTAGGAAGAAGCACAGACTGTTCTGGTGCTGCCACTGAGGTCACCTACCAGAGGAGGAGAAAGGAGAAGCTGCAGGTTTGAAGTAAACCCAGACAGGGGTGGGAGACTGGGGAGCAGCATTCTCTCAGCACCATACTGAGGCACTCAGTTATCTGCCTCCTAACCCCTCGGGGTGCCATCAGGCTGCCGATTATGGTGCAGAGCCCCAGCCCCACGTTGAGCAGGAAGCATAGGGCTGCCAGTAATAGAGTCACTGCCTGCAGAAGTGACACCTCCTTCTGCTTCTGCACAGCCAGTCAGCCCCACCGGCCCTGTAACCTTGCTCCAAGCCTAGGCACGTCCACATGGTGGCAACAGTAACAACTCAGCAAAAGAGTGTGGCCCAGGCACCAGGCCACTCCACAGCCCACCTTCACTTCTTCTGTTTACAGGCTAGCAACCCAGATGCTACCACTTAGTCACCACCTCATGGGGGAGTCGCAGCCACCAACCCACAAGTTGGGGACTATGGAGTCCTCACAGTCAAGATTCCCACTTCCACACTTGTTAGACAACGAATATATCTGTTACCTTGGCCTTCTGGAGAGTTCCAGTCTATCTAGGTGTGATGTGTGGGTCTGATATCAGATATATCCCTCCTCAACTGAAATGGTGCATCTTGCTCCTCCATGGATCCCCCCCTTGCCAAGTGAGGTGAGAAAGAGCCAGAATTGGATTGTTGGGCTATAAGCCGTACGTGCTTGGTGCTAGTGAGCAGGGTGCGTTTTGGTGGTTCAAGTGTACCCCAGGGATCTATCCCTCTTCACAGCCTCCTCTGCGTCTGTGACCTATCCTTGAGGAGTCGAGCTTCTCAGGCTTTGCAGATACTGCTGGAGCCCTGCCATTTCCCTGCCTCCAAGGTCTCAGACTCCCCACTGCTGTTGGCCAAGGCCTGAGGACACCAAGACCCCAGGATTTCAGTGTCCGCAGCCATGAAATGGGGTCCATGCTGTGATCAGTGTGTACTGTTCCACTAATGGGCCACAGATGTTGGGTGTGCATGCACATATATAAACCAGAGAGCATTGCCTGCTGCCTGTGACATCTGTCTGCCATTTCTACCAAAGTGTTAGGGAGGCAACATGAGACTGTCCTCTGGCCTCTTCCTCATGAAGGTACAGTCCCATGCATGTCCTCTGGACACTAAGTGCACGTCGATCCCTTCCAGACACCTCCAGTTTAGTGTTTGTCTCTATCCAGCCCCATTAGGCAACCATCAGCCAGCACCAATGTGGGCTAGACTCTGTGCCAGGCTCCAGGAGGATGTGCAGGAAGCCCCAAGCCCTAAGAGTTCAAATGACTGAGGGCTGAAACACTAAACAAACATGGAGTGACCCAAGACAGGCTAATGTGGTGAGGGCTCTGAAGAAAGACTTTCTGCACCACAGAGAATCTGGTCCTCCTGATCCACTGCTCATCCCGAAACTGCTTCTTCCCTGATGCCTTCCTGTCTGCCATGTTCCACATGTGCCCTCTTGATTCTCTTCTTTCCAGCCTGCCACTAATCCTGGTGATTTACAAGCCACAAACATAGATAACTCTCACCTCCCGTTTCTTTTGGTTCCAGGCTGAACAGTAAGGTCAGTATTTCTGACATCATAGCTTGAGTCAATATCTGTAACAAAACTTTGAAGGCTTGGGTCACCTTGAATCCACATTCCTGGGGATGACACACAAGAATTAATCAAAATAGGCAGTTTTGGCTCAAACTTGTAATCCTAGCTACTCAGTGTGATATCTGATTTGCTATTCACTGGAAGAAAGTTTATTCTAGCCTCAATCCTTCCTGCTGTAGCTAATTTTCTCTCCTGAGCCCCTTTCCCTTGGTAAAGAAGGATATCCATGGGAACAAAAATGTAAATTCAGAAACATCTTTGCTAAAAGTAAACTTCTCTCTCTCCCTCAAGCTTCCCAGACTGGCAGCTTTGCAGTTTATCACAAATTTTGCTGAATGCCACTAACAATTATGATGCTTATCACCAGCTGTACTGAGTTCTTTATTACTCAGGAAGTTGTAATAAACATCATTCCTGTTCAGAAAATTTCAGCGCACTGTCAGAGGCATTGACTCGTGTGTCCCCATCTGAGCTTCTGTGTGGTGTGAGGGTGCATGCTGACATGCATTCTCTCTGGGAAAAGGATTCCCCTTCTTCAACATCAGGGCAAAGGTCCAATGTCCCAAGGCATGTTTGACTCAAGGCTATGATTTGCTTCTGTAACCTTGCTTGCTTGCTTTGGTAAACATCACCTATGTGAAAGCACTTCCTATAAAAATCCCCCCTGAACAACAAACAGGGCTGTTCTCTAGCTCTGTGAGCTGAGGACAGATTGAATATGGCTAAATAAAGAACTTCCAGCCAAATTGCCTGAGTGCTGTCATATCTTCCTGGGAAATTGGAATACTACAATTTAAATTGGAATACAACACAAGTGGCTAAAATCTGAAGACTAATCTCCATTTGAAGACAGCCTTACAAGAAGGCCCATGACATGACACTTTTATCTCCAATAAACTACTCAGAAAAAGAAGAAGTTCTGTGACTCAAGTGATAGAGCACTAGCCCAAAGCATATAGAGGCTCAGGAACAGCACCCAGGCCCTGAGTCCAGGTGCCAGTACTGGGAAAAACAAATACAACAACAACAAAAAAAAACGGGTAATCAACTCTCCTGTCTTCCTTGTCCTTACTTCTCAGCCTAGTACTGTCTTTGTGTGTTCTGTCACAGTGCTGTTGACCAAGAAGTCCTTTGCACACAGAAAGCCTGCTCTTTCTTACCTGCACTGGCCACATCATTCCTTCTCTATTCTCCATTCGATGTTAAACTTTTTTTTGGGGGGGAGGTCCGGTCGTGGGGCCTGAACTCTGGGCCTGGGAGCTGTCCCTCAGCTCTTCAGTTCAAGGCTAGCACTCTGCCACTTGAGCCATAGCGCCATGTAGGGAGCCGAGGCGAGACTCCGCCCACTCCCTTGCAGCTTTAAGGTAACCTCCCCAGACGGTGCTTGGCGGGATGCGTGGGCTGTGCGCGTGCGCGAGCCAGGTAGAGTCCCCAGCCAATCCCATGACACCTGGTGACGGTGAAAGGCAGGCGACCAACAATAGAAAGACCCGCGTTCCGATTCTCCTATATAAGTGGCTGTGTTTCGGGTGCACGCTCTCTCACGCCCAAGCTCTCCTACAACTAAAAGGCTCTCCAATAAAGCGTGATCTGAGAAGACTCCTGGTGTGGTGGTCGTTTTTTCTCGCTGGTCGAGTAGACGGTCGCTACAGCGCCACTTCCGGCTTTTTTCTTTTCTTTTTTTTTTTTAATATTTTATTTTATTTGAGAACATACTTACAGAGGGGTTACAATTACATGGGCAGGATAATGCATACATTTCTTACCAAGCATTGCAGCCTCCTCCTTTGTTTACCCTTCAACGGCTTTTTTCTTTTTGCTTATGTGGTGCTGAGCAATCGAACCCAGGGCCTCAGGCATGCAAGGCAAGCTCTCTACCACTGAGCCACTTTCCCAGCCCCTCTATGTTAAACTTATTTGTTCAAGGCTGATGTTCTATGTTGGGTCTTCGTCCGTCCCACGAAAGATGGATGGGGTCTGAGGAAAGGTAAGTGTGGCGCTCGCCCGTTCCCCAGCCCAGGAGACAATCAGACGCAGCAGGGAGCCAAATCCAGCAGGTAGAAAACTCATTTATTAACAGAAAGCAGCCCTTATTAAATACAAAAAGGGCGTTTATTAAATACAAAAAGGGCGGGTGGCATGGCAAGGGAGGAAGAGGAACCAATCACTGTCAAGGTCACACCCTATCATGCACCTGAGCCTTCATGGGCTGGTTAGGCACTGATCGGAAGATCAATTGGGCTCTGCCCACTCTACTCTCTCCCAGCGCCATCTTGGCTGCCCATGTGCTCTATAGTAAATTGGGCTCTGCCCACTCAACCCCCTCCCAACGCCATCTTTGCTGCCCATGTGCTCCACAGTTCTATTGTTGAGTCTCACCTCTACTGTATCTCACTTTTTGGAGATAAGAGTTTCAGCAACATTTCTTTCTACTCTGGCTTCAAGCCTCCATCCTCAGTTCTCAGCCCTATAAGTAGCTAGTTTTATAAGTGTGGGCCACTGGTAGCCAGCAAATTTGACTATGTTTTGGTACCTTATATATGTAGAATCATAAATATAGTTTTTATTTTTAATATGGTTTATTTCACAGTATTTTAAAGATTCATTCTTTTTGTAGCATGGTCAGAATGTCATTCCTTTTTAAGATTGAATAATATTCCCTTGGCTGGTTATACCACATTTTGTTTACCCATCAAGAGACATTTGGTTTTCTACCTTTCTACTACTGTGAATAATGTCATGAATAACATTATTATCTTTTACATTGTGCACACTGTTGTAAAAACACGCCAGAGACATCCTTTTATAATAAACTGAGGTGAATCCCCCTGTGGCTTTCCTTCATATTAACTATCAAAGAGAAAACTTAAAGCCAGTGAGGCTCATATGGAGTGACCAACTTAAATATTTTTCATCCTATTTACAAGGATATTGCTGTATTCCTATATAAATAAATATCCAGCCAGGTACTGGTGGCTCATGCCTGTAATCCTAGCTACTCAGGAGGCTGAGATCTGAGGATTGCCAGGTTGGGCAGGAAAGACTGTGAAACTCTTATCTCAAATTATCCACCAGAAAATCCAAAGTGGTTCTGTGGCTCTAGTGGTAGAGTGCTAGACTTGAGCTGAAGAGCTGAAAGAAAGTGCTCCGGCCCAGTGTTCAAGCCCCATGTTCAAAAATAAATCAATAAACAATATCCAACAAGTTGACAAATCAGGCAGGGCCTTTGCAAATTTGTTCTTCTCTTCTCTGGAAACTTCTTCTACACCTTTGTGTGGACCTGAATGCTTAATAGTTCCTGTCTTTGATCCTAGCTTATCAGGAGGCTGAGATCTAAGGATCCATGTTCAAACCCAGTCTGGAAAGCCAATTCTGACAGACTCCTATCTACAATACACTAGCAAAAAACTTCAAAGTAGAAGTTTAGCTAAAGTGGTAGAGCATCTGCCTTGCAGGAAAGCTAAGCAAGTGTATGGGACCCTGAGTTCAAGCCCCAGTACTTGTACACACACACAATAGGAAAATAAACTTTGTTTAATTCGTTCATCTTTTCAGCAGCTAGATCAGAAGTTCTGCCACAGAAAGGCCTTCCCTGGCCATATGACCTAAAATATTAACTTCCTCTCAGTTCCTTGATTTTTCCTCAGAGCAGGTCTCAGTTTGGGCCTCCCTCTGAAGGGTGTGAGCTCCAAACACACTCTATTTTATAGCATCCTTTTCTCTAGCAGCACCTAGTCCCCATTATTGAAAATCAGAAAATTGGACCTCCTTCTGAGCAGAGCAATTTGCAAAAAGGGTCGCCCTCTTCTCTGGGTCAAGTAGCCCAAATAGAGCTGACAGCTGAGGATTTTAGCTCATACAACTCTCAACCACAGGAAGGTAAACTGAGGACCTTCCCAGGATAAGAAGTAATTCCTGCTTGAGCAAAATATATCAATCAATGTCACAACAGGAAGGAAACTATTCAGAATATATCTTCCCTTCCCCTCTCCTCTTCTAGCTCTCAAGAGGATTTTGAAAAAAATTGGATTTAAGTGTGGTTATTTTTCATATCTTCCCAGAGTCACTTGTTCAAAGTTGCACACCAGTCCAGGTTGCCCACAATAGGAACTCCACCTTAGGAGCCCAGCTTTAATCTTGGACCTGTTTCATCACTCTTACAATATAGGATACACCCAACAAGGGAAGGGGCTTCAGGGGCTTTATCCTCCTCCCACAGACAAGTTAGTTCCAGAGGGGAAACTGACCTGGCCATCGACTGAAAGTGAACCAGAATAGGATGAGCTCAGAGTGAGCCCTCCTAATGGGAAAGTCACAAACATTAAGTTAGATAATATATAATAAAGGGTTGCCTGTCTGTGGTGGCTCAGACATGTAATCCTAGCTATTCAGAAAGCTGAAGTATGAGGACTGGGGCTTGAACTCAGAGCCTGAGCCCAAGGCTAGTGCTCTACCACTTGAACCACAGTACCACTTCCAGCTTTTTCAGAGTTGGTTATTGAGATAAGATTCTCATGGACTTTCCTGGTCAGGCTACCTTTGAACCACAATCCTCAATCCTCAGCCTCCTGAGTAGCTTAGATTACAGGTGTGAACCACCAGTGCCCACCTGGCCCCCATTTTTCAGATGTACCTCACCTCATTCTCTTTCTCACTCAGAACCAGCCACACACCACTTCCTCCTGATATGGGGTTTATTCCAGCCCTGAGACTTTCACCCTAGCTATTGCCTCTGTCACATGCCCCCAAAGCTGGCTCCCTCTCAATCTACAGGTCTTGGCTTCACTGCTACCTCTTCACAGAAACCTTATCTCTATGTATGTGGATTCTGGGGTTTGAACGGGTTTGAAATCAGGACCTGATCACTGTTGCTTATCTTTTTAAAATCTTAAATATAGTATTCTACCATTTGAGCTACAGATCCCAATTATGCTTTATTGCTAGTTCATGGGAGATAAGAATTTCAGAGACATTTTTTGTTGAGACTGACTTTGAAACATGATCGTCAGATCTTAGCTTCCTGAGTAGTTAAGATTACAGGTGTTAGCCACCAGCACTTGACTCACAAGGACTCTTTCTGGCACTCTCACCTGCACTATTTATCTTTCTATAGTTGTTTCATATATTGGTTTATTGACTTTTCACTTGGCTTCCACAAATAAATGATCAGTTGTGTCTTGGGTAGGTTCCCTGTCTGCTCCTAGCCTACATTTTGGATCATTCACACCTGACATGCATCTGATGAATGGTGAATCTCTCCACCCACTGTCCCCTTTTACTTTCCTTTTTTTATTATTTGTTGTATGGTCTTTGGCCTTGAAATCAGGGTCTGGGCATTGTTCCTGAGTGTAATCCTAGGTTGTTAATGTTAGCTTCTTGGGAGGCTGAGATCTGAAGACCGTAGGTCAAAGCCAGTCCAGATAGAAAAGTCCCTGAAACTCATCCCCATTTAACCACCAGAAAACTGGAAGTGGCATTGTTGTTCAAGTGGTAGAACACTATCTCCTACTTGTAATTGCTTGCAAACATTAGTTCCTCTGGCGTCAGTAGCCAGCCTTTGGATTGAGACATGATCTCTCTATGCAGCCTTGGCTGTATAGGGATTATCCCTCCTATAATTCGTTTTTGAGTATACTTCTTGCAATCTTTCACATCCCAATAACAGGTCCCTGTGCTCTCAACTGCTATTATCTTTGATGTCTTATAATACTCTCCACCCCTTTCTCGAGAATTGCTCTGCTCCTGGGCCTGAATACTGTAGCATATTCTGAGAAGAGTGGTAGCTATTCGCTAGCCTCACCCACCCTGCCCAATCTCCGCCTTAAATTATACTTTGGTCTAATTATGAGGTTACCCAGAAGGAAGGGAATATTCTGCTAACCGCCCTCCTCCAGCCCTGCTTCTTAGTAGACAGTTTATGATCTCAAATTGTGGCTCCCCAGAGAGGAATCTTTCACTGCTGCTTAAAAAGAAAGACCAGGCAAGGGAAACAACACAGAATCCTGGCCTGGAACTGTGCTAGGACTGGGGTTCTTCTGCAAGAAACAGAAGGGAATGGCAGGCAGAGTGGTACCTAAGCCTCTCTTCAGAGGTGACTGCTTGACATTATAAAGCAATTGAAACTCAGATGACAAGATGTAATGGTTAAGCCAGGTAAGTAAACTGGCTCTCCTTCTATAGGGAGAGGTAAGTTGGAAAGATCTGCAAGAGTTGGGCACGGTGGCACTGTTGAAGGTACTCTTTTTACTTGGACAGCCTAAGTTTTCTTTAATTAAAAGGTACATGCCCATGGCATAATTGAATGATCTGTCCTGTATAGATCCCTGGATCTCATATAGGTAGTACCTCATGTCACACATTACTTTAAGAATGATGGGTTCCAGCTTGTTGAGTCTTGGCTCATCAGAACACAGGGAATATTGTGCAACTTGTTTAAGCTATGGGTGCTCCATTATTTGTTCAATATTTGTCTCTCCCTCAGGTCCTCAATTACCAGTTGGCAGATTACATTTTGTCCTCAAACAGACAGTTTATATGGACCAACATATTTGGCCCTCAGAACTAGTGACTCTACCTGGATAACATCCTCCCCTCAAAGGGAAATCTTCCTGTTATAACAAAATATAAAAAGACACCTAAGCTCCAGATTTCCACATTGTAGGCATATTTTCTTTTTCCAATTGTGGGGCTTGAACAGTGTCCTTGAGCAATTCAACTCAAGGCTAGAACTCTACCAATTGAGCCACTGTGCCACTCCCAGTTTTCTAGTGGATAATTGGAGATGAATATCACAGACTTTTCTGACCGGGCTGGCAATGAACCATAATCCTCAGATCTCAGCCTCCTGAGTAGGTAGGATTACAGGTGTGAAGCCAGTTCCAGCCATCATTTCTTTCTTGCAGGAACATTTCAGGGGTATGGAATAGCACAACACCACATAAATTTGTCAGCAACTGCCCCGGGGAGAACCAGATGATTAGACCAAAATAACTAACCTTGATATTGCCTTTGCTGTCCAAAAGGATATTGTTGGGCTTAAGGTCTCAATGTGCGATTGTGTTCTGCTGTAATTAGTACAATTTGTTTGAAGAATCTCCTGGCTTCAACTTTATATAAGTGGTGGGATTTTCAGATAGACTTCAGAAGGTAGCCCCTAGTGGCCAATTCCATGATGAGATATACATACTCTTTTTTCTCCATCACCAGGTACAACTTGATGATGTGTCTGGGCCATCCAGCCTTAAAAATGTCCATCTTATTCTCTATTCAATGCCTGGAGAACTCTCCCATATGACGTATTTTAAACTGCCATCTCGGTGTCTGTGAAGTGGTGATGGGACAGTTTCACTCAGGTAACTTGGTCAAGGAGTTCTTTTGTCTGGTATTGTTTGATGATCTCCTCCTTCAAGCAGCTCAGAGATGATTCTTTGTATTCTGCAATCCTCCTGCTATGAAGGCAGGTAGCAAGTCTCCGAAAAATTAACTCAATAAAATAATGGGAAATCCAGCAAAAAGTAAAAAAGAAATACCAAAATCCAACCAACAAAACCTGCAACCAAACAGATCATCAATCTAGCTTTGAGTTAATCCAGCAGCTTACCAAGCGAGAGCTCCCAGCACTGTTAACTGACAAATGTTGGGGCACAGTGGCTTCCTATATACCCTACATGACCTATCACAATGGAGCAATCACAACTGTGCATAGTGACATCATGGGGGAAATGAACAAACCAGATTCAGACCAAGTGAGGTCAGAGAAAAAGTGGACCAATTACAGCCTGCCACCATTGACACTGTAGCTCTTAGGCCTCCAAGACTGTTGCTAGAGATTCCAGGAGGACTTGAGGTTGCTATGGTTATTTTCATGGAATTTTTGAAACCACTAAGACAGTGGTCAATGTCCTCTGACCTATGAGAGCACTCCTGCATTTTACAAATTGCTTCTGTGGAGACACTAGCCAATAGCCTCCATTCTTGATGGCCACCTTATCCTATGACTTGTTCCAGGAATGACACAGCACAAGTCCTCCATCCTTCTTAAGGACACCTGTCTCCCACAATTTACTCCTGAAGGGACAAGGTCCAGGCTGGTTCTGAGCCACAATCCTCACAATTCAGCTTCCAAGTAGTTAGGATTATAGGCCTGAGCCTTCAGTATTTAGCATCTCTCACTTTTAGAAGAAATATATTTTTTGTTTTGTTTTGTTTTAGAAAGGGTAGTTGTAAGGTTGGGGATTTTGCTCAATGGAAGAGTGCCTGCCTGGTGAGTACAAGGCCCTGAGTTCGGCCCCTATCTCTGGGGTGGGGGGAATGTTATAAAAGAAAGGTTGGTGTTAGATATGTCCTTTTCTTTTAGCACTTTGAATTTGTTGCCCTTGCTGCCTAATACTCTTTTTTCTAATGAAAAATTGGTCTTAATATCATTGAAGATCACTTGTGTGTGAGGAGTTGTGTCTCTGTGCTTTGTGAGGATTGCTGTCTTTGAGTATTTAATTAGAATGTGTTTTAGTGTGGATCTATGGGATTATGCTAATTGACTTTTGTTGAGCTGCTAGATTCCTGCATATAAGGGTTCATGCTTTTAATGAAAATTGGGAAGATTTTGGTAATTATTCCTCCAAATACTATGCAGTTTTTCTCTCCTGTACATTATATTTATAGATATATACACATAAATATACATTATACATACATACATTATATACATATTCACATTGTATATGTGAATACGCTAATATAAATATATATTCCTACATATTTGTATTATATATATATTTACATACATATATTTATTTTTCACATACCTTCTATTTTTGTGATTGTTTATGGAAGTCTAGATTCGTACAAGTTACTTTGTCAGAGATAGAGTTAGAAGTTTCCTCTTTATATCTTGGTGAAAATAAACATTTCTTGGCAAGGATATTGAAGCAGGTACAATCTAGCCTTACTCTCTCTCTGAATTACTGTCTCTGTCAGGTTTCTGAGCACAGGACCATTGCTTGTCAGGTTCTTCTATTGTGCACTGTGATCTTTTGCAGTGTCATGTTCTGCTTCAATGGACACCAGGCCTGCAATTGGAAGAGGAGCTGCTCCAAAATCAACCTGCTTGGTGCAAAAGTTCTTCTGGAGTGGCCTTAGTAGATGCCCCTGTTCCAGGACTACCGACTGCTGACTGTGGACTGCACAAGCACAGGAACTTTTTTGACCCAAGTCAGAGGTCTGCAGTGGAGCCCGGGAGTGCTGCCCTGATTGTGGTTGTGCTAGGAGCCAGGCTGGGGGCAGAGAGACCTCACTGTGGCCTGACCTCTGGGGCGCAACAGGTTCAAGGGCTCTTTCCAGGAGACATGTGTAGTTGTAGGGAGCAGAAGCCGAGCTCCGAAGGCCCCTAAGCACATGCTGGAAAATGGAGCTGGGAGGGCCAGGCTGTCCAGGTTGTCAGGGGGCAGGCGATGAGCCTATATTAGTAGTCTTCAGGGTTCCAAATGAAGATCTAGACTTGCTTGCTATCTGGAAATGTCCCATGCTATTGAGGGTAAAACTGCCAAGGCCCACAGTTAAAGGACAGGCTGGTGGCTGGCAATGGAATGTTGAAACTGGAGTGCGAAGACATCACAGTGGGCTCTGTGGGTTCCCTAACATTGCAGAGTAGGGATGCTGGAACCCAAGGAGATACCAGGCTCTGCTGGCTGGGCACTAGATAGACTTCTGGATGAAGCCTTGCTGGATGGACTAGCAGAATCCATGGTTCCACTCACCCACAGGCACATGAAACTGCCTAGCATCTCCCCAGCAGATATCTTGGGGACAGCAGCTCTCCCAACTTGGACAAGGAGGTTCTGCTTGGTAGAGGATGTGGCCTATGCTGGTCATAGACAGGAAATAAGCCTGCTGCTGGAGGAAGCTTTTGCCCCTTCCAAGGCTCCTGGATCAAGAGGAGCCCTCAGGAATACGCTCATAGAAAGGCTAGTCCCCACACACAATGAGAACATCTCTAGTTTGTTTGAATCTTTGGGGGTTTCACGTCTTGGAATGCAGTGGTATTGTAAGAGGAGTGTTATTGACTCTTGTTCAACCTGAATTGAACCTTGATTCTTACAACAAAGCCTCCTTAGTAGCTAAGATTATACATGTGATCTACTGGTGCCTAACTCCATCAAAGTTTTTAAGCCCATGGCTCTTCAGGGAAATCATAGCCCTGGGTTCCTAGGAATCAAGATGCATGCTAGGTACGAAAGACCTTTGAGCCTGGCATAAGTGGAGGAGTAGAGAGGGCCCCCATGTCACTGGGTGTTGAATCAGTACAATTGTTGGCATGAACATCTGGCTTTTCTGAGACCAGAAGAAAGCTCAAACTTGCTAGATAGGCAAAGATCCAGAAGAAGGAAGGATCAGAATGCAGGGTTTTAAGCACAATTTCTGTGAAATGAAGATTCAAAAGGGAGAAGTGACTTCTGAAAGTCCCATTTATGGCAGTGGAATGAAGGAGAAACCTTAGTGCCCTGCACCCCAGGTCATGACATGCCTGCAGTCAGATCGTAAGGAAGCTAGGAGGCCTCCAAGAAGGCAGTGGCATTAAATGAGTCCTGGGATCATTCGCCCAGTGACAGATGTAAGAAGCCGCAAGCTTGGACACCACGCTGTTTATCCCAGGCTTATTGCTTTATGGTTAGTCTAGATGTCATAACAGCCTGGCTATAGATTCCTGGAACCAGAGACTGAATGACGCAGGACACTAAGCTCAATTGAAATCTGAAACGAGGACACCACCAATAATATCAAGGGAGTGAAGAGCAGGGGCCTGAAGCTAGGGACCAAGTGTAGAACCAGGCAGTGGTGGCTCACACTAGCTACTCAGGAGGCTAAGATTTTAGAATCGAGGTAAAATACCACCCAGGTATTAAATTTCATGAGATTTTTCTCGCTAATTAACCAGGGAAAAAAGCCAGGAGTGGAAGTGTGGCTCAAGTGGTAGAGCACTAGTCTTGAACCAAATGGTCAGACACAAACTCTATCTGACCCTGAGTAGTAAGGACTACATAGGATGCTAAGATTTGAGGATTAAGGTTTGCAGCCATCCTGTGCGAAAAATCCATGACACATCTCTAATAAAAAGCCAGAAATGGAACTGTGGCTCAACCGGTAGAGCACTAGTCTTGAAAACAAACTCTAATCTCGATTCTCACTCTGAGTGGTAAAGATTACTTAGGAAGATGAGATGTGAGGATTAATTTTTTGTTTGGGTTTTTTTTAACTGTATTTTTTTGTCTTTTCTTTTTTGGTTCTGGAGATCAAACTCAGGACGTTGCACTTGCTAGGCTAGCGCTTTGCCACTGAGCTACATCCCAGCCCCGTGAGGATTAATTTTTTCACCCAGCCAGGGCAAAAGAATCCATGATACTTATCCCTAGTAAAAACCAGATGTGGTACTACCTCTGTTATTGAAAATCTTGCAATTTCTCAGTGACTTTTATCTAGAACTTCTCTGTTATTTTCAAAGTTGAATGCTTCTTTTTCCTAATTCTGCATTCTGATGAATGTAAAATACACAAGATTTCAATGTCAGGTTTGAAATAACTCTCACATACTTGACTAACATGAAGTGCCAATGAAAGCATTTGAGCTTCATCTTCAATGGGGAAGCAGCAGCCTCTGAATCATTTTTATTGATAGACAATTGAAACAAAAGGTTGACTTCTTAAAATATGCTTTTTATTGTAAAAATTCTGTACAGAGGGGTTACAGTTACATGAGCAAGGTAATGAGTATATTTCCTATCAAGCATTGTTGCCTCCTGCTTTGTTTTTCCCCTACCATCCCTCCCCTCCCACCTCCACAACTACAATTCCCCACACCCCCCATAAATGGTAAAGTTCAGTTTTCAACATAGTGTCTTGTACATCTCATTGTTACAATGGATCAACCTATATGCCTATTTAAGCATTTTCCCTTCCCAAATTATAGAATTATATATACAAGATGCAGAGTATCGACAAGAAAAACAGTGAATACATGGGTTATACCATGGAGGAGGAACAGACAAAGAAAAAAATCACATGGTACAGAAAGGCTTGGAAAAATTTATACTAAGGGAAGTAAACCAGCCTCAAAGAAACATAGGGTCCACTGTTTCCCTTATTTGCAATGACTAGTATATATCTGGGACAAGCAAAAAAGGTCAAACCTATGTACATACAACCAGATAAGATGATGTTAAGCAAAATAAACCCCAAGATAGGGACACAAGTATTTTTTTTAACTTTCTTGTTATTGTTTCTAACGTATTTATAAGAGGTTAACATTTTAATGAACAGTGATATTCTGCAACTTTATCAATCAACTTCATTTCTTTCACATGTGCCCAAATTGGAGGGATTTTTCAAGAAGATAAAAACAGAAAGAATAGGAAAATTATCGGTAGACTTCTATCTGGAGAATGGACTCATTTTATAATCAAGGAACAAAAGAATATTTCAGTGAGGAGGATATTTTTCAAAAAATCAGGGAAAGCATGAATAAAGGAAAAATGTAACAGAAGACATGTATTCTTTGCATTCTAATGCTAGGTTTATTCAATAGAATATCTTTATTGTACCCAGCAAAGCATAAACACAACCTTACTTAATATGCTACAAAGTTACAAAACACAAAATTTATAATAGTATATGTACACTGCTATGTATATAGTATATATATAGCATATATATAGTATATATATATATAGCATATACTATATATACTATATACAAGTATATACTATATCTATACTATACAGATATAGTATATACATAGTAGTGTAAATAAAATAAAGGCAAAAGAGAAATGGAGAGATGCAGAGTGAGCGAGCAAGAGAGAGAGAGAGAGAGAGAGAGAGAGAGAGAGAGAGAGAGAGAGAGAGAGAGAGAGAGAGAGAGAGAGAGAGAGGGCAATATACATATTGCCAAGGCAAACCTGCAATACCATGAATGGCAGGCAAAATGGGGTGGGGGCAAGCTTTGATAGGGGCAGCTTTGGCTCAACTTCTCTCCAATTTCAGAGTAAACACAAGGTAAAGGACCTGGTTAACAGACCCATTCATAGCAACAAACACGGTGTGGGATTCTCTCAGGGTAGAAGGTGGTCAAGCAGGGACAAGGGCCAGGCATAACAGGAAGAGCAGCTTTGTCCTTTTTCCCTGAAAGCCTCTGCCTTGAACCACCAGCAAGGGCATCCCTAGATTGCCAGTCTATACCCAGTAATCAGTGGCAAGTTGGGAATCACCAAACACTTTATGAATGGAGAAGGAATGAACTTTCTAGCCAGAAAATTACAGGCCACCTTTTTCAACAGACCCCCAAATCCACAAAAATTTGGGAGCCAGAACTGGGCTGCAGATGAACTGTCTCATCTGCTGCCTTCCCCAATATGGGATCTTTTCTTACAGCCCCTCCTGGGCTAGTGAAGTGACAAATCTGACCTGAGTTATAGGGGGGAGCATCAGGTCCCATCTTATCCGGTGGAGTTGGAGCTGAAGCTGGGGCTGTAGCCCAGGGAATAGGGGCTTTGTCTGGGGAATACTGGGCTTCAAGGGTATGATCTCCTGCATGTTGTATTTGTAGCGGTGCATGGTCTGCTCTGGTGCCTTAGCAAAGAAGGACTGGGGAGCTGGGGCACTGCTGGAAGCAGACATGCAGCTGCTGGGCTACACTGGAGCTTCATGAGAAATAGCTGGAGTAGCTGCAGAAGACAGAGCTGATGGCTGCGCCAGACCAAGACCCAGGGTCATGGCTCCCGCTAGAATCACTCCTTCACTCAGCCCTGCTGAGGTACTTCCTGCTTGGCTAATTGTGGACATTTAATCTCTAGAGGGATCCTCTGACTTCTTTTCAGAGCAGCCTTGCCTGTATTAGAAGAAGGAGTCATCTCCCTGCCATCCCCACCTCCTCCCACTCTCCTCAGCCTATGGGGCTGAGACAGTGCTCAATGGAACAGAATTTTTACCCCATTCCAAAACAGTCCCTCAGAGCACTATTACACAGTAGGAGCATAGATCTGCTGGAAGTGGACAAGCTCCTCATCCAGGAAGAGAACTGGTATTCAAAGAAAATAAGAAGATATTTGAAGTCACAATTGCCATCAGTCATGAATTTCCCTTAGGTAGTGAATTATTGAATGTTACAGAAGTGATAGCTCCCTTCAAGCCCTTTATCAAGCTTAGAGAATGTGTTCAAATGAAGATTTCTCCAGGCTTTCCTGTAAACTTAGATAGACCTGTGCTTCCCAGGATCACAGCCACTGTGACTTTCAACAGTTTTGAGATGATGTAGTTGATGGCTCTATCTTTACCATATCAGATAACTACAAAGACCCCCCAACCATTGTCCTGACCTTTAACATAAAAAAAGATGCTATTCACCAAGAACAAGGAACGTAGAGACTCCTAGAATTAAATTCAAAAAGAAGGGACAAATGCTTTCAATAAATGGATTCACATATTGAAGTGACACATCAGTAATAGAATTGGAAGAAATGGGCCTCTAATATGAATTTCATCAAGTATTCTGATGAGCCATTTTCAGTCTTTTAAAAAAGAATTCTTTATGTGTAATTGTTTGATCTGCAGCTACCAGTGGCGTGATTTGTTTTTAAAGATTTTTACTTATCCATTTATCTTAAATACTCCCAGACCATTTATGTAAGTCAAATGTCTTAAGATATATGAAACCCTTTAAAACTCATCATCTCACATTCATTGGGCACCAATATTGTTTCACTTCATTTTCATAAAATGTAAACTTTGAAACATTGTGTATAGTTTAGTAATTTGAATGTTTGTTCAATATAAAGAACTAGATGGAATGAAATTTCCTGTAGATGAATAAACCAAATGGTAATCATTAATAATATTATTTATCTGTCGCTATACATTTCAGAATGCTTGTTCACAATCCAGGGAATGAGGTACCTTTTTTAGTCCCTAAGAGCACTCAATTGGGGTGCTGTTTGTGTTTACCTGAATTATTTTTTCAATGGTAAATATTACTAATCTTCCTTTCAGAGAACCACTATTTTTTTGCTTTCTACATTAAGTGTTCCTGTTCATAATAAGGTATATTGAGAATGTAGAAGATCCTCCAAGTCTCAGTTCTTCAAATAATTTCCAAGTTTTAAATTTGCTTCTTCAAAGGTGCATATAAGTTTGATTAGTATGTTATTCAAAGAATATGGGTTCATTGGTATCAATTATATTTTCAAACACATATATTAGATAGCATGTAATATAGGTTTTCAATTTTTAAACAAATCTAATTTGCTAAAATTATATTTTACAAGTTATAAAGTTCAGAAGTGCAAACAAGATTAAGAGTTCCCATTTTATTCTAGTCCTGTTTGTTTTTGCCAGTCCAAGGGCTTGACCTTAGATCATGGGCACTGCTCCTGAGCTTCTTTTGCTCAAGGCTAGTGCTCTACCACTTAAGGCACAGCACCATTTCTGGCTTTTTTGTGGTACTGAGGAATCAAATTCAAGGCTTCATGCATACTAAGCAAGCACTCTATCACTAAGCCACATTCCCAACCCAAGGTTCTATTTTCTTAAGTCACAGGTCAAAATCATGCACTCGCTTTTACACATACAAATGTTCATATTTATTAGAAGTTGGTTTGAAGATCCAAGAATGAGATAAATTGGGAGTATTATATGTAAGAGTTATACAATGTTGCATCATATTATGGAGATTAGCTCAATGATTTCTTTTGTAGTAATGAGTGTGTCAAGAATTATTTTCTTAGTGATTAGTAGTTAACATTGGTCTTGTCAGAACATGCTAGAAAATCTTTCCAAAGATAGGTGGAGGTATATAATGGATACTCCCATTATAGTTTCTAGCTGTGCACTGGTGTCTCATGCCTGTAAACCTAGGTACTCAGGAGTTGAAATCTATGGATTGCAGTTCAAGGCCAACACAGGCAGATTCTTATGTCTAGTTAATCCCAGAAAAAGCCAGCAGTGGCACTTTGGCTCAAGTGGTAGAGTGCTAGCCTTAAGCAAAATGTAGGTCAGGGACAGTGCCCTGGTGAGAATTAGAGATGCAGGACTATAAAAATAAAATAAAATAAAATAGTTTCTTTGAATCTTTAGCTGGATTACTACAATAGAAGACCCGTGGTTAGAGAAAGCTGAGCTCAATATCTACCTTAAAGTTGATGGTGAGAGAAACATCCTCTTTCTATGCCTCATAGCCTATCAGCTGTTGTCACCTCAGGCCATGCACAAGGGTAACAAGACTCAAGACTGTTGATAAGGCTCATGTCTCTCACTTTCCAATACCCAGATAACACTCAAATGTAGTATATATGTATAAGTTTACATCTGCACACACATGCACACACAAACACAGATATCCCACTCATCCATCACAGAGCACGATAGACTACAGTTTGTAACAACATGGAAAGACTGGGAAAACATTACATTAAGGGAAGTAATCCAGACCCAGAGAACACTGGCTGCATATTTTCCCTTGTTTGTGGCAGCTAGAATGCTCCAATAAATCCAGAAGCAAATATACTGGATTGTGTGCTAAAGGTTACAGATGAATTACCTGAAGCATAGTGGACTCTATGAAGATAAGATAGTGTGATTTTTATTTTCTCTAAAGAAAGTTTTAATGGTCTGCCAAGAAAACAAAAACAAAAACTCCAAATTTTGTCAGGCAATCCATTCACTTGTTAATAACTTAGTAAAGAAGGATGCTCTCACTGGAGTGGACCAGACTGAACACAATCACACACATTTTAGTGACTAAAAATCCAAAGCCTACTGACATCACAAATAAATGAATTTTGTTTAAAGTTTTAGTCTATTTCTATTTCCTAACTTTCCAAAAACCAAGAATTATTGTCTTACAAGGGAATATGAAAAGGAAACCATCCATTTGTGGAAATGCACATGAGGTTAGTTGTTTTTTTCTTAGAACTTTGTCTCAAAGAAAACGAAGAACTAAACTTAAATGCTGAGGAAAATAAATGTTATTACTTCATCATACTATTAAAATAATGTAAACTCTGAGCAAGGTAAACATGACAAGCAAAAATATGGCAAATAACAGAAGTTTCAGTGAAGTAAATTCCTTCATTCACATTTCCATCTTAAACCCTCCACCTCCGTGTTCCTCTAGTACACAGCTGAGAATCTGGCAGGCCTCTTAAGGAGCAGAGCAAATTGACAGTCTCCACAGAAGCCAGATGAGCACAGTGAGTTAACAGTACCCAAGGTAGGTGTTTCAGTATGGGAAGTTGTTGGAATTATGTTCCTTTCCTTATATCCAAAGAGAGACATGTTTATACCAAGGTCAAGAAACATAGATGGAGGCTAGGAAGTAGCCTCAGTGGTAGAGTGCTTGCCTCTCATTCATGAGGCCCTGGGTTCGATTCCTCAGCACCACATAAGCAGAAAAGAAGCCGGAAGTGGTGCTGTGGCTCAAGTGGTAGAGTGCTAGCCTTGAGCTGAAAACTGAGGGACAACGCTCAGGCCCAGAGTTCAGACCCCGTGACCAGAACCCCCTCCCCTCCATAAAAAAAGAAATGTAGATGCAAGACTATCAATGTCAAAGGTGGAAAATCAATAATTATCATGAAAGATAATGTTTCAAAGAGGAATGTGGTAGTGCATGACAGTGATACCACAACTTAGGAAACTGAGGCAGGAGATCCTTCCCTTTCAGTGCAGATAGGCAATAAAGCCAGGTCTTGCCTTAGGAAGCTGAGGTTTCCTATCATCACTTGCCAAAGACTAACTACTTGCACAAGAAGCACCATCTGTGATTTCCATGACACACTCTCCATCTTCACATTCATTGTCTTTACTAGCTTCTTCTCTGTCACTGCCCATTTCCCAATCAACTGTAATTCATCTCTTTTGTCCCCCTCTTTTGCACACAAAGTATTTCTGCCTATTCCAGTGTCATTCCCATTCTTTCTTGGTATTTTAGACAGTGTCATTTCTTCATTTTAGAGATCATTTTCACTGGAACTCCATGCTATCCTTGTGAGCTCAATGTACTAGATGTGGTTGTTTCTTTGGTGGTGGAGCTAATTCAATATACTGTTCGGTAATAGCTGCCTTTAAGCAACTAATGGCAAGGTTTTAGAGGTGTTCTGAAATTCTCTCCAGATGTGAGCCATACTTTATAGAGGGAGGCAGCCGCTGTGCCCACTCTCCTAAGATTTGCATTTCTGACCTGCGGTGGACTCTTCTGGAAAGGAGGGATTTTCTAGGTCCCATATCCTTTACCTCTTGGTTCTTCTCACCAGAGACATGGCAACAGTCTGTGATAGCATAATTCTTTGGAAATAGTAAGACAAAACCCAATAAAGGAAGCAGAAGGAAAATATATTGGGTTCTGTGGGAAAATAAAAAATTCATAGTGATGCAAAACTTATGGGGATAAAGCTTTCATTATCAGAGGCCATGAAGGTCAATCCATCATAGTAGTTCTTCATGTTTCTGTGTAACATTTATCTTTATGTCATTCTAATGGACATGTGGTCCTACTGACTACCAGGAGTCACTGGAAGTCCAGAGGACATTTGGTGCATGGGTGGAGGGGTGATCATGGAGGCCCTTATTGGCACTGACAGGCGAGGAATGAGGGCAAGTGGCCAAAAAGGAGGCAGCAGTAGATGCAGGGGAAGCTTCAGTAGTAGCTACAGTTGCAGAATGAAATCCGAGGGGCTGTAGCATGGTCACTGCAATCTTTGGAACTCATGCTCTCATGGGGAGCTCCATGAGAATGCACAGAGCAGGGAAAAGTGGGGCCTCCTGAGGCCAACCTCCAGACAGCTGTGGCCCTGCAAACTGAGGGCTGAGGGTGGTAAGTGCAGAGCCCAGTTGATTCTTTTCCCCATCTGAGCTGCCTTCCTACCATCACCCACACACCTCACTTCCTCTACAGCAAGATCACAGGTAAGAGGAACCCCACTCAGTTTAGACGAGATTTTGCAGTGGGCCCTTATTTACCTCTCCCTCTTCAAGAGGCTATAGCTGGAGCAGTCCTTGGAAAGTCACATGCAAAACCAATAGGCACACGAAAGGATGCAAGTGCTGCTAGAGAGAAGCATGAGAGTCTGATACCATTAGAATGTGGTGATGGAGGTGTGGTCCTGTTGGTAGACAGATAGCCAATGAACCAAAGTGTCAGGTCCTGAGTTCGAGTCCCCGTCTAGCAAGAAGAAAGAGAAAGAAAGATACCTTTATGGCATTTTTACATTTGACATTCCTTCTGTATTCTCACTAAATAAATTTCTATATACCAGTGTGTAATAAATTTATTCTTTTTTGTTTGGATTAGGCTACATTTTTACATTACTGGATTTAGTAACCCAGGACCTCATCAGTTCTATTCCCACCCATTTTTCTGTTGTTTTTTTCTTCATTCGTTTTTGTTTTTGTCTATTCTGAGAGCTTAAAGCCCAGACTAGAGTTCTGTCCATGGTCTCTTTTGCCCACATCTTTACTTTTTGCATTTGTGGCTTTATTGTAGTCTTAGAACCTCATGCACTTTCCTGCCAGGACTGACCTCAAAAGGTGGTCCTCAGATCTCACCCTACAGACTTGCTTGAATTATAGCGATGAGCCAGCAGCATTTGAATTCTACTAAAATTTATGTTGGTGATCTTCATATTATTTCCCCAAAACATGGCTGCTCCTGCTGCCTTGTAAGCAATGTCCTTCTGTTCTCACCTTAAAAACAGGGGTTTTAGGTTCCAGCCACCAGCCTGCTGCTTAAGATATGTTTCATCTTCTTTTCCTTTTTCCTTGTTTGTTATTGATTTGTTAGAAATTAAACTTATTCTTTGCTTAGTTTTAAAGTACCTTAATTGACCTTTATTATTATATGATATAATGCTATAAATTATATGTAATTTTAATATGTTGATGAATTCCCATAGATTCACAGGCATCAAAAACCAGATACAAAGTATTTCCTTCACCCTTAAAAAAGAAGGCAGCCTCTGTTTCCTTAGAAGTTGTGCAGAGACTCTTTCTGGAGAATATCCTGTACTTGTATCCAATATCATGCGACAGAACAGACAAGAGCAATGTCTTGTTACTCTGTTATTCTCAGAGAATAAAATGCTATTCAAAAAGCTTTGAAAATTTGTTTCCTCATGTTATTTATAATGTGTGGGAGCTTAATGACAGACATTACTATTTCCTGTAGACAATTATATGCTATAGCTTGTTTTATTTTTGTTGTGGGGGGTCCTTGTACTAGGGTTTCAACTCAGGACCTGGTAATGTCCCTTATATTTATTGCTCAGGGCTAGGACTCTTCCACTTGTGCTACCTCTCTTGTTTCTAGCTGTTTAGTGGTTAACTGG